>NC_079211.1:144850269-145150269 GCF_029633865.1 Lampris incognitus
GGGCTTCTGGAAATCCCGCCGCCGGATAGTTGGGATGTCACCGGGCCTTGATTAGTAAACGTACACATCTTATTGTATCAGGCGCCCAAATTCACGGGTTATCAAAACCTGTTCTCGGTGTGCGCCGGTATTTCCCTCGGTGATGAGAAATTTTTCAGTTGTGTTCGGTCAGCCAGCCGGCTGCTTGGGGGATGATGATGATGATGATGATGGTGATGAAGATGATTATTTTGTGTGTTTGTGTTGGGGAAATAGTTGGGGGATGATGATGATGATGATGGTGATGAAGATGATTATTTTGTGTGTTTGTGTTGGGGAAATAGTTGGGGGATGATTTAGTTTGTTTTTGTTCCAGCAGGGGAATCTGGCAGCGGCCATGTGACCGGAGTTGTGGCTCCTCGGATCAACAACATCCTGAAGCCCCGCTATGGCCCCGCTACGGCCCCGCTATGGCCCCGCTACGCCCCCCCCCCCCTACTAAAACGAGCGCACTTGTCGACCGATCGGACGCTTGTACGACCCTCTCCTTCCAACCGCTTCAGAAAACGTTGTCCCCGGTCGGCGGGCCCTCGTCGGAGGAGACTCGCGTTGGCGGCCGGCGGCGTGCTTGGTTCGGCTCAGTACTCCGGCTGTTTCTCCACGCCGCCTGGATTCCCAGCTCTAAACTCTGCAGCTGAGCCGATGCCGAGGGTCTTTGTGGACACTGAGTGGCATTGCGCACATGAAGCTGCGATGACGGTACGATTAGGCCTCCCGTAAACCTCGACGGCCGACTCAGAGTCAGCCCCGAAAACCAGCACTTAGTTACTGACACCTTCATAGCAATGGCTGACTGAATCTCTCTCGCTCTCTCTCTCTCTCTTGTCTGTCTTTATGACCGGGGTTGTCGCTGCTTGTCGAGCAGTGCGGTGTGTGAAGTTGTGGTAGAACCTGTGTGCGTTTGCTCTCGGCTGCTCCCGCTGCAGGTAGTCACAGATCTCTGACACAGTGACATCAATCAAGTCTCTGGCAAGACTGACAGCCCGTCTTTGATCAGGCGTTGTGGAGACGCCCCGTGTCCTCATCCTCAGCTGCCCCGGCAGCACCTGTTTGCTAGTCCGGGCCTGTCTGCTTGGAGCGCGGCACTTAGCCTCTCGCTGTCTTAAGACTCACACATGACACACACTGACACACACACACACACGCATAACAAACACACCAAGGAATTTGGCTGTTGCTGAGGAGCTACGTGTATTTGTGTGTGTGTGTGTGTGCGCACACATGCTCCACATGCAGTCGAATCGAAACGAAAGCCTGTTTCACCTAAAAGTCACCCCCCCCCCTCTTTTCTCCCCAATTGTACCCGGCCAATCACGCCGCTCTTCCGAGCCGTCCCGGTCGCCGCTCCACCCCCCTCTGTCGATCCGGGGGGGGCTGCACACTACCACATGCCTCCTCCCATACATGTGGAGTCGCCAGCCGCTTCTTCTCACCTGACCGTGAGGAGTTTCGCCAGGGGGGGCGTAGCGCGTGGAAGCATCACGCTATCCCCCCCGAACAGGTGCCCCGACCGACCAGAGGAGGCGCTAGTGCAGCGACCAGGACACACACCCACGTCCGGCTTCCCGTCCGCAGACACGGCCAGGGACGCCTGACCAAGCCGGAGGCCTAAAGGTCATCGTTGACACCACCTCTACTTCTTAAGCACTGCTTCCCGTGTAAATATCTTGTCTTGTAGAGGGAGCTCCTCCTCCTCCTCCTCCTCCTCCTCCTCCTCCTCCTCTGGCTGCATGAGGAAGGGCGAGTTGGTGTACCAGGGGGCTGATTCAAAAACACACACACACACCTCGGTTGGCCGTGTGGGCAGTGCCTTCCCGGCTGAAGGTGAGAGTAATTACATAAGAAGCCTGCAGCGGCGGCGGCCCCGCCCCCCTTCTCTTCCAGGCGCATAACGAATCGCCTCGCGGGCCCTCCACTGATCAAACACGTGTTTGATAGTGGCTTCGCTCTGAAAGACGGCCGAGTGTGTTTATTTGCATGTGGAGTAGCGAGCGACTTTGAGGTGGAGATCAGGCAGATTAGCGTCAGCTAAGACAGACCTGGGCAAACAGACACCCCACCCCCGCCCCCGCCCCCACCCCCGCCCCCGCCCCCACAAACTAGCTGTGCACTTCACTCGTAGCACTGGTTAGGCAGAGTGGATCGGACACACCCAGGCGCAACCCCTGCAACTGTTCAGCTGCCATTTGTTTGTTTCATGCGTGTGTGTGTGTGCTTGTGTGTGTGTGCGTGTGTGTGTGTGTGTGTGTGTGTGCTTGTGTGTGTGTGCGTGTGTGTGTGTGTGTGTGTGTGTGTGTGTGTGTGCATGCCAGCCTCCAGCCTTAAATCTTCCTTTCTTTCTTCCGCGTTTTCCACATGTTGTCTCTTTTACACTGGCGCGAGTATAAAACTCGCACCCGGGTCCCCGGCAGTGCTGTTAAGGACTAAGTGGGGAACCGGTCACATATTTTGCTTTGCGGCCTCGCCGTGATTTCGCGTTCATCTTCAGAATGAGAACGGGATGCAGAATTTGGCAAGGATTTGTCTTGATTTTTAGTCCAACCTTAGGGGGTCGTCCCGGGTCGTCCTCTGTGTGGAGTTTGCATGTTCTCCCCGTGTCTGCGTGGGTTTCCTCCGGGGGCTCCGGTTTCCTCCCACAGTCCAAAGACATGTAGGTCGGGTGACTTGGCCACACTAAATTGCCCCTCGGCCCGGTGTGATGGCCTGGCGGCCTGTCCAGGGTGTCTCCCCGCCTGCCGCCCAATGACTGCTGGGATAGGCTCCAGCATCCCCGCGACCCTGAGAGCAGGATAAGCGGTTCAGATAATGGATGGATGGATATACTCTACTGATCCCCGTAGGGAAATTCCTCTCTGCATTTAGCCCATGCTAGCTGCGTAGCTAGGAGCAGTGGGCAGCCGCCGTGCAGCAGTTCGTCTTGCCACTGCCTCGGTCAGGGGCACAGACGGAGTACGAACCCTAACATGCCTGTCTTTTTGATGGTGGGGGGAAAGCGGCGCACCCGGAGAAAACCCGCCGCAGACACAGGGAAAACATGCAAACTCCACACAGAGGATGACCCCATGACCCCACAAGGTTGGACAACCCCGGGGTTCGAACCCAGGACCTTCTTGCTGTGGGGCGACAGCGCTAACGACCGCGCCACCGTGCCGCCCGTCTTGGTGGTACAACAAGTCCTCACATCAGGGTGCAAAACTTGCGTCAAAGGGGCAGACTGTGCACCCGGGCAGCACCATGCCTTGCTCTATTCCCCCAGCACCAGAGAACCGCCTCGCTAAACAGGCACAACCAAGTCATCTTTAATCGATAGCGAAATAGGAAATCGTGTGTAGAGGACGTAGAGGTGGACTTCGGCAGGAGCCCATCCCGAGCAGGGCCGGCGAATTCCAAGAAGCGGCGGTCGCCACAAGGTGCAGCGTGACCGAGAAGGCGAGCGATGGAGTGGCGGCGGGGATGTGAATAGCGTGGCGTCAGCTGGAGGCAGGGGTTTCGCCATGGTGATTTAGCGGCGGCAGATTGCGACGCTCTAATCTGCCACCTTCCTAATCCTCGCTGCAAAGGCCTGCGATAATAAAACACCCGTCAGGATTCCTGCGCCGAGCATCTCATTGTTGTCCTGGACCGGGGGATAGCTTTCTTCTTTCTGAGCACATTCTTACACACACACACACACACTACACACACACACACACACCACACACCACACATGCATGCACGCTCGCATGCACACACAACAAATACGTACATACACAAATCCCCTACCCACACAATCCCACGTAAGTAACCATGATTGTGTGCGTTGTGTTGGGAAAGTGTGCAAGCTACGGGAAAAAATTATGCACACACTCAACACGTAAACACGCACACAGACCCACACACACACACACACACACATATACTCTGTTTTCCTTTGTTGTTTGTTTCAGAGCAACCGTTGGTCTGCGTGCACGAGACTTGCGGGCCGCTGACGGCGTGACGCTTCACCCGACGAGTTCTGCAAAAGAAACGGCTCCCACGCCGCATTTGGGAACGCCGACACCTGTCCACAAGTGTGTGTGTGTGTGCGTGTGTGCGAACATGTGCGTGGGTTTGCATGTTTTCCATGTGCACACGGACGCGGCAGTGTGTGTCCGTATGTGTGTTTCAGCGTGTTAGCAAACATTTGCGGTTTGCGTGTGCCAGTGGGCATCTGTGGCGGCATTCTGGGAACTGCTGCCAAGGCAGCGACGGGACTGACAACAGAATGGAGGGGAGCACCGGGAGACTGACGGCGTGTTTATATATTTGTGCGTGCGCGTGTGTGTGTGTGTGTGTGTGTGTGTGTGTGTGAGTATATAGCCTGTATAGGAGCTATAGAGGGAGGGCGGCAGGGAGAGGAAGAGGGATGATGACGGATCTGGCAGGGCTCGTGAACACCGCTGAGAGAAAATGCCTGCGGTTCAAAGAAACTCTCAGCAAACTTAACAAAGCGAGATGGCGCGGGGGGGGGGGGGGGCACATGAAAGCGAGGCTCACTATCAACTGTCACATAGGCTCGCGGAAAACATCTCAGTCCTGCAAATGAAATGCGTGCCGCCATTTTTTATTTTTTGACATCAATTTCATGCACTGGGCGGTGCAGCGCGTACGGAGCGCGGA
Organism: Lampris incognitus; assembly: GCF_029633865.1. Classification (NCBI taxonomy): domain Eukaryota; kingdom Metazoa; phylum Chordata; class Actinopteri; order Lampriformes; family Lampridae; genus Lampris; species Lampris incognitus. The sequence continues at coordinate 144,854,947 of NC_079211.1, forward strand.
TTACAAAGATATGACTCCTTTACCCGCCCCCCCCGCCCCCCCCCCCCCTCCTCCGTAGGGGGGAAGCGGTTATTTTACATCTCCGTCCCTCTCCGCTGCAAGGACGGCGGGGGGGGGCAGACCGGGCTGGCTTTAATACTTGCTCAAAAACACTCCAGCAGCAGGGCCGGCGTCGTCAACACAACCCTAACGGGGCCCATCTGGTGGGAGGGCAGCGCCCTCGGCCCGCGGTGGTGCCAGCCCTGCTGATGGAGCACAGATGACGGCGGAGCAGCGGCACGTCTTTCATACACGGGAGATGGCGGCGGACGGCTTGCCCGTGGTGAGAAGACGCAGAGGCCGAGTCACCGGTCGACTCCCTTCGACTGCTGTAGTCCACCGTGTTGTTGTAACGAACTACAGTAGGGTTTATCTCTGCATGTGTGTGTGTGTGTGAGAGAATTACAACTTGGCAAACTGATTCTCTTAGCTAACTCGATTGGGACTTTGTTATTCATAGTTTTGGCCGGATTTACCCCCCCCCCCTCGAGTTGTGATTTTGCTGTTACGGGTTGTTTTTATTGGTGCAATCGGGTCCTGCAAACATCCCAGGAGAGTGTCTTTCTTTTCCGGGGGCATCAAGTTAATACGAACAGGCGTACACAACGCATAACATGTGTTAGTCCACGGTGGCCAAACACAATGTCCCATTTTGCTCTCCGGTTTGAGTTGGGTAGGGACTGGACTGGAAGCAATTTGGGATAAGTACAGAGGAGCAGTTGAGGAGATGGTAAATGGCTTTAGGACCCGTATCTGATACCAGCGCTTGTGTTCCCGAGTAATCAAGCTCCAGTATGGCGGCGGAGGAATCTCGGTTTCCCAGACACTGGTCGTGGCCTAGATTGGCTGGCCCTGATAATGGTAACGGGTGCGATGGCAGGAACGGGTCTACACAGAGGAGAGGTCGGGACCCGGCTATCTGGAAAATGCAGGTCCACTCACGGGGCAAATCACTGTGACGCCCCTCCACTGTAGCCTTTATAACACAATTGGCCCGCCAGCCATTGTTGATGTAGTAATTCATCGGTTTCGAGATGTGTTTTCGTTGTGATATTTTTGGTCTGAGGCTCTTGGTATATTAAACAGGATGCTGTGACAGATTTATTAACACCCCCCCCCCCAATTGTACTTGGCCGAGTGCTCTATTTTCCGAGCCTTCCTTGTCGCTGCTCCACCCCATCTGCTGATCCGGGGAGGGCTGCAGACTACCACGTGCCTCCGTACACGGGGAGTCGCCAGCCGCTTCTTTTCACCTGACAGTAAGGAGTTTCACCAGGGGGACATAGCACGTGCGAGGATCACGCTACCCCCCCCCCCGAACAGGCTCCCCGACCGACCAGAGGAGGCGCTAGTGCAGCGAGCAGGACACATACCCACACCCGGCTTCCCACCCACAGACACGGCCAATTGTGTCTGTAGGGACGCCCGACCAAGCCGGGGGTCAACACAGGGATTCGAACCGGCGATCCCCGTGTTGGTAGGCAACGGAATAGACCGCCACGCCGCCCGGGATTTATTAACACTCGCTGTGCTGTGTGGTAGTGCGGTGAGATTAACACGTAATCTTGAGTTATGAAAGGTTAATAGACTCCTTAAAGTTTTATTTTCCTCGTAAAAGTGCCCAAGAACAGGTGAGAATACGTTTAAGAAACAGTTAAAAGAAAAACCAGCTGTTTCTTCAGAGTTGCTCTGCGCAGCACCTGTCGTACGAGAGAGCCCAAGACAAAGGCCTGCCACGGAGCCGTTGGTGGGTCCGACCATTATTTACAACCCAAGCACGCAAACTATGCGTTCACACATTCAGTGCGCGGCGGCTTCGTGGCAGGCCAGCGAATGTTCGCCGACGCGGTCTACGCCGAGCGACAACTGCTTCCACGAAGACGAAGAGCTAAATTTAGCTTGCAGCGTGCGGCCCTGGCTTCGGGTCGCGGACAGTGTTTTCAACCGACAACAGGGGCCGGATTCACAGAACAGCGCGGTGACAAACCTCCGGTTCTTCAGACGCTAGAGGAGAGCGGTTGCTGCAGCAAACAGCAGATTCTGCGGGGAGATAAATGATGGGTGGTGTCGGCGTTTAGCAGCGCCGCTCTTGCAGCAGCCAGGAGCGAGGGGCTGGCGTTGCATTTCTCTGGTCTTTGTCGGGGCCGAGGTGCGTTTTTTAACACCGCTTTTATGCGCTCGGCTGACAAAGATGATTTGATGGATTTTTTGAATTTGAAGCGGAATTGCATGTGCGCCGATTGAGTGTTGTTTCACCCTGTGGAGCAGGTTTCCCTGGCCCAGAAGGAATGGGGGGCGGGGGGGGGGGGCAGAAGCAGGCCAGCGGAGGTCAGCAAGGACAGGGAGAGCCTCTCATGTTCGTCGGATGCCTTGGAGGACTGTCACAAGGGGCAATGAGTCAGTTCATTGATATTCAAGGATTTGACCTGCAGACAACAGGGATGTCACTAGAGTTAAGGCGGCCATGTCCCTCCTTATTGTGCGGAGCCAAAAAGCCAGGGGTCCCCCCTCCCCAGCTCCGACCCCCCTCCCCTACGCACGGTTGTCATGGTGAACAAATCAAGCCGGCAGCACTTTGTCACACTCATGTGGGCACATTCTCTCCTTCTTCCTCTCTTTCTTTCCTTTCTCCGACTTTTTGTCCTGCTGGTTCACCAAAGGGGCTGCCAAAGAGGGCTTTCTGTCCACCGACAATGCCCGGCGAGTCATGGACATCCCCATACATATACAGTGCGCCGGACAACGGGGCTATGGAAATCCAAGGGCTTCTCCTTCCAAGAAGCTGTACACACGGCGACAGATAGGTTTCCTGTCTCTTGTGGGATCTAAGTGGGTGGAGTGAGTTTTTTCTTCTTCTTTTTTTTTTCCCCTTCATTTGAAGGCTGAGGCTGCAGGACAAGTTAGGTCAGGTGGTGAATCCACACTACAGGTCACTAAGTCCAAATGCCAAACAATCACATCTCTTCCCACAGCTGGATTAGAGGGCTGATGCGGCAGTTAAGCCCTATGCCAAGTGAGCTGGTGTCATGCGCAGTGTTACTTGGAGCTGCTAGTGTGTACTTGCACTGGTTTACTTTAATAACAGCGGGCCACTGTAACGTCACCGTGAATAAAACCTGGCGTATAAGATAAGAGCAAAAAATCATTCAGCAGAAATTAATCTGATTCACTTGCAAAACATACCGTCTTCATAACCTTACCCTGTCATCTAATGGAAAACAATTGACTGATGTTTGGCAATAGGCCTCTGCGGTGTCCTGATGCCAAAAAAGAAGAAGAAGAAGAAGAAGAAAAAAAGCCAATGTCAAGGAGATTAGACTGAAGGGAAAATTGCAGCTGTATTTAAGAAGTGGAGCTGGCGAGCGGCTGCTCTCAGGTGATGGGGCATGTCTGTGCCTCACCCCATCTGAACCTGACGGCTGCTGTGGCTGGCACTATAATTACAGAGGTTAGTCATAAATCACAGAGCCAGAGGGAGAAGTAGAAAGTCGGAGAGGCAGAGCAAGGTGGTGTGAGGGAGAGCGAGAGAGAGAGATTGAGGGAGGGAGGGAGGGAGGGAGAGATTGCCTCAGGGCCAAGGAAGAAGGCACTGATGGGACTCAACCATCAGAAACATGCTGTTCCCTCCCACATACACTCCTTGTCTTTCTCTTAATCATTCTCTCTATTTTCTTTCTTTCTTTCTCCCACTTTCTCGCTCTCACACAAACACTAACAAATGTGCGTGCACACACACACACACACACACACGGGATCCAGAAACTCCCCTAGCCAAGGGAGCATGACTGTATAGGGGCCTTCCCGGTCCAACGGGTTCCCGAACGCACCGCACTCCTACACTGGGAGCACATTAAAGGAAGTAGCTCTGGCCAACAGGAAGTCATGGTGTCAGCTGCTGATGTGAAACAATACCATTCTTACCTTTTCCGGATCGCAATAAGGGAAATACTCTAGTGCCTTGTTGCTTCACGTCTACTTTTCTCAAGGGGGCAAAACTGGGCAAACCTCTCCCGTGGTGCTTCATTACAGTAGCAGACTAAAAAAAGAAAGAGGAGGAACTCGGCTACACTCGGTGAAAACCTGACACTGGAACTTTTCTAACATTTCACGCGATATAGCGTTCATTCATGATGAACAAAAAAGAAAAACCTGTCAGTCTCATTATGCCACACTCATATTCCTGTAGCCATAATGAAGGGTGCAAATTTAACACCTTAAGCGTCACATAGTATGCTCATGTACCCATGTGCTCTCATTCTATACACAGCAGATAGTCAAGATTCAAGACTACGATAAACAAGTGTAGTAAAAATGCTTAATTTAAAGAAAACCTCTTTTGCAAGGAATTCCCTGTGAGACACAAATCAAGGCGATGATAATGAAAGTTAGCGGCACGGTGGCGCAGTGGTTAGCGGGGTCACCTCACAGCAAGAAGGTCCTGGATTCGAGCCCCGGGGTAGTCCAACCTTGGGGGGGGGGGGAGTTGTCCCGGGTCGTCCTCTGTGTGGAGTTTGGATGTTCTCCCCCGCGTCTGCGTGGGTTTCCTCCGGGTGCTCCGGTTTCCTCCCACAGTCCAAAGACATGTAGGTCAGGTGACTCGGCCGTACTAAATTGCCCCTAGGTGTGAGAGTGTGTGTGTGTGTGGGCCCTGTGTGATGGCCGGGCGGCCTGTCCAGGGTGTCTCCCCGCCTGCCCCCCAATTACCGCTGGGATAGGCTCCGGCATCCCCGCCACCCTGAGAGCAGGATAAGCGGTTCGGGTAATGGATGGATGGATGATGGAAGTTATTGTTATATGGTAATGACTAAGCTTATTAGACACTATTGCATGATTAAGTTATGTATCGAAGCGTTTCTTCTAATATGACCGTGGTCTGTTTAGTACAGATGACTATAAAATATCAAGACACAGTGCTGCGATGGTGTAATAATCAGTGCTAAATTGGGACTAATACCCACGATCAAACAACAACAGGCGACACCCTCGTGGTGATTTGTTGCATTTATTGCTTTGTTTGTTTGTTTTGTCTGATTGTTTTGGATTTTTCCGGTCTCTCTCGACCGCTCGGCAAATCTCTCTCAAGCTCCGTTCCAACCCTCTTTGGGACAGTTATTGCTTGATGTCAACCGAGTTATTAAATCCTCAACGGGGAGAGGTGAACTTCTCTCGCAGGAAGGGACCGCCGCATCATTAAATCAGACATTATACCCTTTCATTTTTCAACAAGTAATGTCTTTTGATGGCTGGAAAATCCACGAGGCTGGTCGGTACAAAACCGCCGGGCTCTAAATCATTCCAGCCCTTTGAGCTCGTAAATAGTGTGACAGGAGCGCGCGCGCGCCAGGCCGAACTGGGGGCGTACGGAAACAGGAAACGCGTCAATGGCCTCCGTCCGTATCGGACGGGGAGGAACGCGCGGCGCTCGAGGTCAGCAGTCATCATCACACACACACACAGAGACACTGTTACCGAGGGAGACAATCAAGACCCCGTTGTGTTGGGAGGCGAAAGAGCGGAGCATGTCTGCTGATCCGTAAAACCATCGCCGAGAACCTTTTAACAGGTTCCAAGGACCACGGCACGCGTTTTAAGTGAAACATAAACAAGGGAAAATATCAAACCCATTAATCTTTCATTAAGCTAGCCGGATAAAAAAGAATCGCTTAAAGTATCATTCGTTACCATCACTGCGAGTGCAAAAGCCCCCTGCCAACATCAAAGGCTCCTCAAAGAAACGGAGCGGGAGAGGGAGTCAGTCAGCCGAGTTTGGCTGAGAACCAGCTTGCGGTTGGTGTTTTAATTTCCACTGACTCATAATGGCACTGAAGAGGAAACGGGGACCGGGGTTTATCAAGGTTCGCGTGGGATCGAGGCCTTTTAAGCAAACGCTCAACATAAACAGTTACGGCCGTCTTTAAAGGGCCTCTGGATTTAGACTCGGCGGCGGCGAGCTCATCCTCGTCTCGCACAAGTCGTTGTGCCACCGAGAGATCAGAGGATCCTCGTGTCCGGAGAATGGGCCAACTCTATTTGAAATATTCTGCACACACTCACACACACACACACACACACAAGCAGGGGGAGGAGTGCTTGGCATATTTGTGAAGGCTATGTAACAGACCACTTTAGCAACAGATGGGTTTTTTCCTCGGGCGTTTGGGCGGGGTCGGTCCCATCTCGCCTCTGCGATTCTTTTGAAATGCTTTGTTTCGGTTCTTTTAAAATGCTTCGCCAAACGCCGTTCGATTCAATGGGAGCGTCGTTTTGAAATCATCATCCCATGCCATAAATAACTGCTTAAACATGTTCCCTCTGAATTATGGGAAAATGCTGCGGTCATTTCAGCTTTTCCGTAACGCAGCATCGAAGATTCTTAAATTCTTACCGCCAAATTGTAACGGTTATACAAAACACCTGATAATGGGTGATGATACCCAGACAGCATCCGGATGTGGGCCACTTCAGGCAATGATGCGGCACTGCTGGCCTTCTTCTGGCCCTGACAAAATGGATTTGAGCCTGAAGTGGCCCACATGTATAATCACAAATATGCCAAATCAAACGTGGGCCTTTTCTGGTAAAGATGCGGTGCTCTCGGCAACATGTAGTCTGGATGTGACCCTGAAGTGGCCCGTGTGGTAAATGGTGAATATGGCCCAAATATCACAAAACACATATGGGCCACCTTTGGCAAATATGTGGCACATGCGGCATTGCTATGGCTTGGTTCTGGCCCAGATCTGGCAAACAGGAACAGACCGCCCAAGTGCCATCATTGCACATGGTATGTGGGCCGGATGAAAGTGGGGGACGGGTCTGGGCCACAGCAAATTTGCTATCTGGGTAGTGATGCTGTCACTCAGCTTCCGCAGACAGACAGATAGATCATCAGCCGTGATGAAGGTCAGAGAGAACCAAACGCACCTGTATGAATGTTGGTCGGCGTAGGACAGACGCACAATTGTTCACCTGCATCGGCATTGAGAGAAACGTGTGCTTCGGCTGCCAAAATATCCTCGCTCCTTCCTCTCTTGCAGTCTTTTGAAAGCGGTAAAACAGCTCGGCGGGGATGCCAAGTAGGTTAATAACATGCACTAGATTAAGGTATTAGGATGGCAGTGCACTGCTGCTATATTGGAGCCGAACTGATTCGCTAGGAAGTAAAAGAAACCTACCCCAACGCGTTTTTTTTGCTCGCGCATGCTGACCTGCAACCCATTGCAGAGGTAGCGTCATCCAATTCGTTGCTCTCTGCAGCACATAAAGCCGGGACAGAGGCTTCCGGTTGACTTCAGAGGCCCAATATATTACACGAGTTAGTCACGGCTTTTACTGAATTAAACATGGGGGGGGGGGGAGAGTTTCTTTTTATCTACAGCCAAAGTGCTAAATCTGACCACAGCAACTGATAGTAGCCCGTTTCAAATCCTCCCTTTGATACCGAAGGCGTAGGAGCTTCAAATGTATCAGTTTGTCCTCGTTTTTTAATGGGTTTCGGTAGCAAACATCAGCCTTTCCACGCAGCAGCCGGCCAGATATTTTGAAGACGTATTCTAGTTATTCATGTTCACTTTTGTGAACAAGTGGAGCAAACGTCATAGTTTATGTGTTATTTTTTTTCCAGTTCTCACACAGATACTTCTGCGGCTTTTCTCGAAGGTGAACTCCGATCGGCGGAAATAATTATCATCTAAAATCGTGTGGATGTGAATGTGAGGGGAAGAACTTGCTCCATCTCCCTCTGTTCTCCGGAGCTGGATACCGATAACTTTGTGTTTTTGGCTCGGCGATGTCACAAACGAGGCTTTTGCTTGTGTTGGACTCCCCTTTGTGGGTGTGGAGTTGTGATATTTTAGGACAAGCAGGGATGAAAGCCCGGGGTCCTGTGGCTAATGAGATACCGAAGCGGTGGGAATGATGGTTTTAATTACTGCCCAGGATCGGCCTAAAGGGGGAGATTGCTGAAGAGCATGCTGAGTGTCTTAGGTTGGGAGTTCAGATCCATGCCAGTCATGCTGTGCCTGGCTGCCTTTGATGCTCACTTCGCCCTGCTTTATTCCCCCTATCGCGCTTATTAGATTCTTTGCCGCACGATGCTTCACTGCACCTTTGTTCGAGCCAGTGTTTTGGACAAAGAGAGGCATAACCGCTGAAATCTCAACTTGAGGCCCCCAGACAGTTTCAGTGATACAGGGGGCAACTTAATCTTTTGTGGAAATGAAATCTGTGGATTTCCCATTGTGTGGTGGCTTTTGGCTAAATCCAGCAGAGAGGAGATGGATGGGGGGGTTTGCTTTGAGGCAGACCTGTAACCCTCAGTGTTGGGGAGGGGGAGGGGGGAGGGGGAATCAAGATGGCGCAGAAAAATATTGATTCGGACAACACGGAATAGCCCATAGCCCAAATTGGAGCCCAGAATAGAAATTTCCTGTTGTAAGCATGGAAAGTGAGTTGGGAGGACTCCTCCCCTCTGTCTTCTCACATTTCAGGAGAGAAATCTACTGTAGATTCACGCGGAGGCAGGCGGGGGTGCGTCCTGCCTCTCCTCGGCTGCTCCCAGCGGGAGGGTGTTGCTACGCGTCTGCTCTCTGTTCCCTCGCAGCCCAGCTGTGGACCAGCCCTTTTGTTGACTTTTCAAAGATCACATGGCATCCTCTCCGAGACCGGCTCCGAGGGGGCTCTGCCTCTGCAGGACACCGCTATGGTCAGCGCAAGCCTCCTCTTCCTCCTCCTCCTCCTCCAACCACCTCTGTCCAAAAAAAAAAAACCAGTCTAGCCGTTTGAACGTGCCGTGCATATTCAGTAGCGCGGCATTAAAAAAAAAAGAAAGAAGCTTTCTAGTCTGGGAGGTTTGTTTGGAAGCTTTTACTTTGAAGGAAAAGAAAAACCGACAAACATTCGTGTTTTCACCTTTCTCGCAGCTTTTAGCAGACCGTGTCGGCTGAATCAGGCGTTATTCTCGGAGCCGGTCTCGATAGATCTCGATCCACATATAACTGCAACGACTTGGTCCAAAGCCCAGTTGAGGCCTTTAATTGAAGAAGGACTTTGTTATCAAACCGGATGAAATGGTTTTTCCGAGATAAGAGAAAACTCTCACTTTAAAGTGAAAATGTCCTTGATACTCTTCTATTGAGGAAGAGTGAATAATGGGGTTGACCCCCTCATGACATAACTGAGCAGTGTGCTACATAAAGAAAGCCCTAACAATAACGCATGTGGGCCTCGTCGCACCGAGAGTGTCATACGTAATACGTCTGTTATGGAACTGTAGTGTGCACTAGTGCTTAATTTTGTCTTTTGCTGTCTTTTGCTTTCGAAAAATCACATTCATGGCTCATTTTCTTCTTTAACAGATGGTACGCAGTGAAAGGAGTCGGGGCTGAAGGAGGGGATGACATGCAAGAATGGGCCTGAGTCCAGTTTGAACCCTTGACATCACAAGTACAACTTGTTCTTCTGAACCTACTGAGCCGACAGGAGGCCCCAACTCACGATCGTTCTGTTTGTGGACTTTGTGTTGGTGACGTGGACGTATAGATAGTTTACAAAGTTTCACAGCACTTACTGACAAACCTGATATGAAAACAATAGGACTTCACAGATAGTAAGGTGTCTGGGCTCAGCCTTAGAGATAGGGTGAGGAGCTCGGACATCCAGAGGGAGCTCGGAGTGGAGCCGCTGCTCCTTCTCATCGAAAGGAGCCAGTTGAGGTGGCTCAAGCATCTGATTAGGATGCCTCCTTGGCGCCTTCCTTTGGAGGTTTACCGGGCATGTCCAACTGGGAGGAGACCCCGGGGTAGACCCAGAACTTGCTGGAAGGACTACATGTCCGATCTGGCCTGGGAACGCCTTGGGATCCCCCAGGAGGAGCTGGAGGGCGTTGCTGGGGAGAGGGACATCTGGGGTGCCCTACTTACCTTGCTTCCACCACGACCCGACCCCGGAGAAGCGGCTGATGATGAAAAATGAATAAATAAGAGACAACGGATTGCAGAAAAGTAACAAACGCGACTCCGTGTATACAATACACGGTCAGCAGCACTTGCTAAGGTGCCTCGATGTAAACAACAGGATTCCACAGATGGTGCAGAGGGAAAGCGTAAGATGTACTACAGAAGAGTGGCAAATTCGACTCTGCATATACAATAGACTTTCAACACTTGACACGTGAGGAAAATGTTGATTGACAGTTGATTAGAGGTTATTAACAGCACAAGCTAATGCAGAGATGATTTCACCTTGCTTTATTTCTGTTTATAGTTGTAGGCCTACTAAAGACCATGGTTACTAAACAGAGCTCCATCTGGTGATAGGGGGATGAATTGTGAAAAAGGTCTGTCAGTCTCATAATTCCCGGTAACCTTTATGTATTTGTGTCCACTTAGAGGACTGCAGTTCAGAGATGTTCCTATATTTTAGCAATGGCTGGATAATGGCACATTTTAATGCCTACTAACATTAAAGGCAGTGATCTTCAACCTGTCAAGGGGAGAATTAGTAATGAGTCCAGCCCCTCGCCAGGAATTTGGTACCAGAGCCCATGCTATGTGTGGAGGTGAGCCCAACTATATCTAGTTGGTACCACTCCACCTCCCGCACCAGCTCAGGCTCCTTCCCTGCCAGAGAGGTGACATTCCATGTCCCGAGGACCAATCTGCGATGCCGGAAGTCGGCACACCCCGGTCCCCGCCTTTGCCTTTGCCTGGCCTGCATTACGCCCTACCCCAATGCTCACCCCTGCATGTGGTGGGTCCACGGGGTGGTGGCTCTATGTAGTTTTTTTGGGCTGGACCCGACCAGGCCCCATGGGCCAAGGCCCGGCCTCCAGACGCTCACCAGCGAGCTCCCTTCACAGGTCTGGCTCCAGGAGGGGGCCCCGGTTTCCCTTTTCCGGGCGAGGTGGTGTAACTCTGCTGGTGTCATTTCATTGGGTTTCTTGGGAATCGCTCTTAGTCTGGCCCCTCCCCAGGGACCAACTTGCCTTGGGAGACCCTACCAGAGGCTATTTCCCCCGACAACACAGCTCCCAGGATCACCGGGACACACAAACCCCTCCACCACGTTAAAGTGGCGATTCTCGGAGGAGGGAGAGAATTCGTTTCTCGCCATATTCCCCATATACGTAACTGTTTTAAGTAAGAAAACAAACAACTGAGAGTTCTCTCGCTGAATCAGCACGAGAATCAGCACGACGGTTGTTATGGTGGTGAACCACTTTTCATGGTGGTGAACCATATTGTGTTCTCGTTTTGATGTGTGTGTTTATGGAGAGGATGTGGAGGGGTTGTACCTGTTTAGGAACACACTGACGCGTCACAGATCAGGTTTTATTATTTTCCTCACCATTCTAATGACACTATGGTGGGATTAATCAGAATCCCATCTTCACCTTGTTTTACAACCACAAACTTGTAACTAAGGGAACAAGAGTTTGGTCCTTTCGATCTCCTGTAATTGCAGCTGGGGGTGTAAAGCTGTACAGTTTCGGATTCCATATAGAATAGTGCAGACCGTGTATTGTGTGGTAAGAAAGAAACATTTCCCAGTCCAATCCTGAAGATATGATGACGATGAGGAGGGTATTGATGACAAGGAGAACCACAATGACGATGGATCATATAAATTTTAGTCACAAAATAAAAACTGGTGTATTTTTTTTAAACACAAGCAGGCGATTCGATATGCCAGCTTTGACTATGGTGCATGTTCCCTCTCATCATTTTGTGCCTCGGCGTCTCACAGCCCTGATTAGTGTAAGCATGGAACGCACACCGCTGGGGGCTGCTAGGCCAGCTTGAAGCCTGAAGCGCATTCATCAGCGTCCATGGCAGGGGGCACCTTTCTCACCCTCACACCGCTCAGCTTGCGTCTCGCTCTCCGGCCAGCTTCTGCTTTTCTACTTTTCCCTTTAATTTCACCTTTTTTTTTTTTTTTTGCCAAGGCTTTGGCCCTTGTTGTTTTTTCAGAGATAGTGAGGTGTTTGAGGAAAACTTTTCTCTTTTTTGGCCTTTGTGGTGTGCCTGATGCATTTTGACAATGAGCCTTACCCATCGCTGTGCTTATAGGATGCTTTCAAGTCACGATCCGAAAAATGCCGCTTGCATGAATAGCCCACGTTTAAGAGCAAATCATTTCCATGAGGAACTTGTGAAAACGATACGGCAAGTTCTGCTGATATATATAACAATATAAAATACTTTTATTATATATATATATATATAAAACAATAAAAAATACTTCCATTTATTATTGTGCTAGATGAGCAGTTGTGGGGTGGCACAGTGGTTAGTGCAGTCACCTCACAGCAAGAGGGTCCTGGGTTCGAGGCCCGGGGTAGTCAAACCTTGGGGGTCGTCCTCTGTGTGGAGTTTGCATGTTCTCCCCGTGTCTGTGTGGGTTTCCTCCGGGTGCTCCGGTTTCCTCCCACGGTCCAAAGACATGCAGGTCAGGTGAATCGGCCGTACTACATTGTCCCTAGGTGTGAATGTGTGTGTGCGTGTGTGTGTGTGTCGGCCCTGTGATGGTCTGGCGGCCTGTCCAGGGTATCTCCCCGCCTGCAGCTCAGTCACTGCTGGGATAGGCTCCAGCATCCCCCCGACCCTGAGAGCAGGATAAGCGGTTTGGATAATAAATGAATGAATAGCTGTGGAAAAACTTAAAAGTCTTATCTTCTCATTGTGTAAGAGGTCCCGCTGTATGTAGGTGTACATTTCCAAGAGCTCCAATGTTGGACCATGTGGATTTACTTCTACTTCTTATTGACATTACAATCACAATGCACTACATAAACATGTACACACATACACACGCGCATTAACACAAACCAATAGCAATCAAGCAACCTCTTTGACTCATATTGCTCTCGGCATAACTCTTGTTTTCCGTATTCAAACTCACAGGACAGCAAGAGAGGTCTGAAAAGTCATCTACCATCAGCATTAATGACACTGATGTCCCTTCCCTCGCTCTTCTTCCAATAGGTAAACAGTGACTAAAGCAGTTCCTCCCAGACTGGTCCCCGAGGTCTGAATCTATACTTGTGCTCAGATCTCAGACATGAAAGACTTGCGTACATCTTCTTGAAAATGCCCTCTAAGGTTCCAACTTCTGTTTCAGATAGAGGGATAAGAAAAAGAGAAAAAAAGTGGTGGCTTATAATCACGCACATCTTGAAAGAGCACAGAGGAGATTTCTTTTCACTTTGCTATAGCGTCCTGAATCCGTAACCCTCTGTTGTGTTCAAAAAGGGTTTACACCGTTAGTGTTCAAATTTGACCCATGTTTGAATTCATTAACAAGCACTGAAAAAAAAATCACTAATCATCGCCCCCGGTAAAATGTTTTATCTGCTATGTAACTTATTAATCATCCATATAAAAAGATCTCCCTTTCACCCTTTTTCGGGTGGTGGGTGTCGTCCTCAAGCTTGGGTCTTCTACCAGAGCCTGGGAGTTTGAGGGTTCTGTGCAGTATCTTAGCTGTTCCTAGGACTGACTGCACTCTCCTGGACAGAGACCTCAGATGTTGTTCCTGGAAACTGCTGGAGCCACTCTCCCAGTTTTGGGGTCACAGCCCCTAGTGCTGCTATTACCGCTGGGACTAATAAAGAAAGACACTTTATTTTGTCATTGTACAGTTACAACGAATTTTTTTTGTGTGCATTTAACCCACCCTATTGTACAGGAGCAGTGGGTAGCTGCGGCACCCAGGGACCAACTCCAGTTCTTCATTCCTTGGTCAGGGGCACAGACAGTTAACCCTAACATGCATTTCTTTTTGATGGTGGGAGGAAACCGAAGCACTCAGAGGAAACCCACGTAGACATGGGGAGAACATGCAAACTCCACACAGAAAGGACCTGGGATTCGAACCCAGAACCTTCTTGCTGTGAGGCAACAGGGCTAACCACTGGGCAACCATGTCGCTCATGAAGCTGTGGATTTCACCTTCCACATCCGATCTAGCTCTTCCTTCAGCCCCTGGTATTTCTCTAGGTATTTCTCTTAACATGCTCTTTCATCCTGATGTTGCCATCGCTCAGGATTGCTCCATTGATCACTACTGCTGTCTTCTGTTCCTTGCCGATCACCACAATGTCTGGTTGGTTAGCCAGCACCTGCTTGTCAGTGTGGAACTTGAAGTCCCACAGGATCTTAGCTCTGCCATTCTCCACCACCTTTGGCGGTGTCTCCCATTTGGATTCGGAAATGTCAGGCCTGTATTCAGAAGATATTCCGGTACACTATCCCAGCCACTTGGTTTTGCCTTTCAATGTATGCTTTCCCAGCAAGCATTTTACACCCTGCTGTGAAGTGCTGGACTGTCTTACGGGCATCTTTGAACAGCCTACATCTTAGGTCTTGTCTAGTGTGATAGACCCAAACCTCAGTGACCCAGACCTGAGTGCCTGTTCTTGTGCTGCTATGATCAGAGCCTCTGCGCTGTCCTTCAGTCCATCCTTTTCTAGCCACTGGTAGCATCTCCAGGATTACAGTTCCAGTGGCATATACAGGATTGTTGGTCTCTGTTATGTGTCATGGTGGCAGTTGAGATATTGCATAAGGCTGTGTTCATATGCACAAGCAGGCTTTGTGACGGTACTTTGTCACTGAGTCATGGAAACCAAGCCCAGGGTTTGACTGTCTTTAGCCATTATTCTCATTTGAACCTCAGGAGCTTTAGTTGTCATGGCTGGTAGGATTGTTTCAGCTTGTTGGAGACTGTCCTCGTATCTCTCCTGCGGCCATTCAGGGTGCTGAAATGTATAGTCATCCTGTTGGAGCATCTCCATCTCAAGCTGTGACAGTAGCTTCCTTCTGTTGATGTTCAAACATTGAGCTACTAGCTGCTTCGGAGTCATTGTGGAAGTAGGTCCCGTACTGGTCCACAGTTTTTCACGCTTCATATAGACCCTCTCCTGGGGTCTGCTGTTATCGTAGAATTTCATCAGTTCCAGATTCTCAGCCCTTCTCCCCAACATCTGACACAGACTTTGTTAACCCGGGCAATGTCTAAGCCAGTGCGACTCTATTAGTGTTACTCTTCCTCATATCTGAGGTAGTTGGCTTGTATAGCATTAGGAGTTTAGGCCACAGGCTCTTACTGGAGACTTGTCCCAGCTGGGGTTTGAATCCACAATCTCCAGCAGGAAAGCCAGCATTCTTACCTACTGAGCTATCAAGCTGCCATATCAAAGTAAGTGTGTGTGTGTGTGTGTGTGTGTGTGTGTGTGTGTGTGTGTGTGTGTGTGTGTGTGTGTGTGTGTATATATATATATATATATAGTATGCTTATTTTGATATTTTATGTGCCTTTGGCCACATTTAACTTAAAATGTACAAGTCGTTTTTAGTTTAAAATAGGCACAATTTACCTATTTTATTGCTCATGATGACCAGAACAGGCAACTAATGCCGCTTTTCTATCGGCTCTGGTATAAAAATTCAAAGGCAGATTGTATGTGTTTGATAGAGACTGCATGTCTTGTGGGACATGGGGTCATTTTGATCATATTTTGTGATTGTTCTCTACCCTGCCTTCCATAGAGGATTGAAGATCGTGGTATTTTGCCTTTTTTTATGTCGTTTTCTTTCTCTGAGCTTCTGAATCATTAGGGTCCTCTTCCTCATCAGAGCTGTCTTCATTGTAGTCTGGATCACATTCAAGATCCTCCTCTGTTTCAGACACTTCCTCCTCTATATCACATTCACCCCACTCTCCGTCCTCCTCGTCGTGATCAAATATAAAATCAAGAGCTTGTTGAGTTCGAATCTTCTGCTCATGTTGACAACTGCAGACGCTGCTTGAGGATGAGATGTGGGTAAGGCCTCAAACAGGTCTGACTTACAGCGATTTCTGTAACCCCCCCCCCACACACACACACACACACACACACACACACACACACACAGACACAACATTAAACACCTCCACTGCCAGACAGAAAGAAGTGGTAATAACAGTGTAAAAATATACAAAAGGTTTTGTCTTGAGTCTGATTGTCTCATCTTTTTTTTTTATATGTTGGATATATGTGTTTTTGTAGTTTGGGTATATGTGTTCTTGTAGTTTGGTATATGTGTTCTTGTAGTTTGGTATATGTGTTCTTGTAGTTTGGATATATGTGTTCTTGTAGTTTGGGTATATGTGTTCTTGTAGTTTGGGTATATGTGTTCTTGTAGTTTGGGTATATGTGTTCTTGTAGTTTGGCTATATGTGTTCTTGTAGTTCGGGTATATGTGTTCTTGTAGTTTGGTATATGTGTTCTTGTAGTTTGGTATATGTGTTCTTGTAGTTTGGGTATATGTATTCTTGTAGTTTGGATATGTGTGTGCTTGTAGTTTGGATATATGTGTTCTTGTAGTTTGGATATGTGCGTTCTTGTAGTTTGGTATATGTGTTCTTGTAGTTTGGGTATATGTATTCTTGTAGTTTGGATATGTGTGTGCTTGTAGTTTGGATATATGTGTTCTAGTAGTTTGGATATGTGTGTTCTTGTAGTTTGGGTATATGTGTTCTTGTAGTTTGGGTATATGTGTTCTTGTAGTTTGGGTATATGTGTTCTTGTAGTTTGGGTATATGTGTTCTTGTAGTTTGGTATATGTGTTCTTGTAGTTTGGATATATGTGTTCTTGTAGTTTGGGTATATGTGTTCTTGTAGTTTGGGTATATGTGTTCTTGTAGTTTGGGTATATGTGTTCTTGTAGTTTGGTATATGTGTTCTTGTAGTTTGGGTATATGTGTTCTTGTAGTTTGGGTATATGTGTTCTTGTAGTTTGGTATGTGTGTTCTTGTAGTTTGGGTATATGTGTTCTTGTAGTTTTTGTATATGTGTTCTTGTAGTTTGGTATATGTGTTCTTGTAGTTTGGGTATATGTGTTCTTGTATTTTGGGTATATGTGTTCTTGTAGTTTGGATATGTGTTCTTGTAGTTTGGTATATGTGTTCTTGTAGTTTGTATATGTGTTCTTGTAGTTTGGATATGTGTGTGCTTGTAGTTTGGATATATGTGTTCTTGTAGTTTGATATATGTGTTCTTGTAGTTTGGTATATGCGTTCTTGTAGTTTGGTATATGTGTTCTTGTAGTTTGGGTATATGTGTTCCTGTAGTTTGGGTATATGTGTTCTTGTAGTTTGGTATATGTGTTCTTGTAGTTTGGGTATATGTGTTCTTGTACTTTGGATATATGTGTTCTTGTAGTTTGGGTATATGTGTTCTTGTAGTTGGGTATATGTGTTCTTGTAGTTTGGTATATGTGTTCTTGTAGTTTGGATATATGTGATCTTGTAGTTCGGGTATATGTGTTCTTGTGGTTTGGGTATATGTGTTCTTGTAGTTTGGTATATGTGTTCTTGTAGTTTGGTATATGTGTTCTTGTAGTTTGGATATATGTGTTCTTGTAGTTTGGGTATATGTGTTCTTGTAGTTTGGATATGTGTTCTTGTAGTTGGGTATATGTGTTCTTGTAGTTTGGATATATGTGTTCTTGTGGTTTGGGTATATGTGTTCTTGTAGTTTGGTATATGTGTTCTTGTAGTTTGGGTATATGTGTTCTTGTAGTTTGGGTATATGTGTTCTTGTAGTTTGGTATATGTGTTCTTGTAGTTGGGTATATGTGTTCTTGTAGTTTGGATATATGTGTTCTTGTAGTTTGGGTATATGTGTTCTTGTAGTTTGGTATATGTGTTCTTGTAGTTTGGTATATGTGTTCTTGTAGTTTGGGTATATGTGTTCTTGTAGTTTGGGTATATGTGTTTTTGTCTGTGTAGCACTGCTGTGGGCTGGAGGAAACGATGTTTCGTTTCATTTCATGTACGCAAGTGCATGACATGAAATGACAAATAAATGTTCCTGATTCCTGATTGAGTGAGTGTGTGTGTGTGTGTGTGTGTGGGGGGGGGGGGTTGAAAGAGAGAGGGTGTATGTGTGGCATCATATTAGCTGCGTGCCACTCTACAATTGAATTTAAGTCAATGAATGCGCTTTCTTGGCGTGAAACGTAATTTTGATATTATTATACAATTATTATAGACTTTTATTACTATTATTTTGGGGGGGGGGTGTAATTTTTGTTATCCATGTAGGTTTGGCAACATTCGCTATGTATTTCTCTGCATAAACAAGCCATAATAACCATCTCTTAGATCTGTGGTGTTATGGATCAAATTTGACCCGTAACACCACAGATGTAACTTTTTGGTAACACTTTAGTATGGGGAACATATACACCATTAAGTAGGTGTGTACTTTATAAGGTGGTAGTACCACAAGAAGAGTTATTCTCCCTTATTAACACGTAATGAATATGGTCTGTTCTTACATAACAAAACACAAAACTACAAGTGTTCATGGTGTTAAATTACTCTAAATTAAGTTTTTGTTACTTAGAATATGTTCCCCATACTAAAGTGACATCTCTGTTCCCCATACTAAAGTGTTACCAACTTTTTTTATAGGCATTAAAAAAAGGAGAAATGATCCTAACGAGTTTTATTGCATTCAGCGAGGCCGTTGTTGAAGATGTAATGAAGTCTTGTTTTGATCAGAAAAAATAAAGGCATGTTTCACATGTCTACACTTGAAAACAGGTCAAATTTGACCGCCCACCATAGGAGGGTTGAATGAGTCTGGTAGGTGAATCTTTAATTTGTGTTCAAAGTTAGAAGGAACCCTGAACAGTAAGAATGTTCTAGTCTTTTGGCTGATTTATATGCCCACACTTTGCATATCAGCACTAAAAGGTGAATAAAAAAGACGACAACATCGTCAATCAACTTTAGTCAATACTTGTGGGAAGACTATAACTTAATTCCATGTAAGTCTCTACATCTGGATATCAGTTCTGTTTAGAGGCCTGCACCCCCCCCCCCACCCCCAGCCCCCAGACGCCCCCACCCCCACGCCCCAGAACTGCTTTCCAGGTTTAAAACCAGGACGAGTGATGATTACGTCAAAGGAGCTCAATATGGGAATTTCTGCCTTCCACGTTTCTGATTTCCAATTTCATCAACTCCCAGGTGGATTTCATTTACCCCGTTTAGTAGGCAGGCTTTGAGCGCCATCTAGTGGGTATTTGTCAGATTGCACGCTGTTTGGAAAAGTAGTTCTCCTGCCTTCCAGACTCAGCCTTTCATCTAAGAGCGTTTCAGTAAAGTTGTCACTAAAGTGGTCCCGCTTCACGCCGTCAACTTCACCACTACCAAGTGATTGTGTTGCGAGTTAACCGGAGATGTAGAAAATGTGAAAATAACTGCGCAAGGATTATTTCAAGTGAAAAGGCCAATACAACCCAACGAGCCTTACAAAGGATTGGCGCCATTTTTCGCCCTTTTTCCGATTTGAGTCCATTGGTGAGGTCGCAAGGGTGAGTAGGCAATTTGGTATTTAAAGTGGGTGGCACTTTCGAAAGTATACGTCCTACTTTTCTGTGTCCGCTGTTCAGATAAAGACGGTTTAACTTTCTTTATTTTTCTTTTTTTTTGCTGCAGTTGGCTGCCAAAATATATTTTGTTAAACCACTCGGCGTTTTTTCTTCTTCTTCTGTGGCTGGAGAACGACGAGTCCCCGAACACTACACCGATCCACACCCACTATCCCTCGGGTAAGGGTGGCCTATTGAAGGCCTCACCCCGTGGACGCCCTGGCCGTGACCGGTTACGGCGAGTCTGGGATACGAACCTCCCAGCCACATGGCGAGCGGACTGCAAGAAAGGCGGTTTACTCCGCTCGGCCATTTAGAGAATATCTGGCCTTGAACGTCACTTTCATTTATGATCGCAAAACACTTTCAAATCTTACTTTATTCAGACACAAAGGTAGGTCCACGTTAAAGACAACAACAAAAAATACAACACAAGACAAGAACACAATATAGCTAAAAACAGCAGCTCGCAAGTCCACAACGATTAAAAGCTATACAGACATTTGTTCCAATGTTTCCAGAAACAAGAGGAGTACCTGGTGACACACACCAAACATATTTAATAATGTACGTTTGCTAAACTAATACACCTTACAAGCCAGTTTACGGTGGCAGTGTTACTTTTGTAACCGGTTATTTCTTGCCTGGTGCGGGATTCGATACGGGTGTACTGCACCACAAGGCGACCTCACTAACCGCTCGGCTAAAGAGTACGACCCGTTAGCTAGGGACTAACGTGTCTTATTAGTAGTTTACATTAGGTTAAAAAACGGTAAAAAAAAAAAAAGGCTAAATTTGTGATTTAAAAGGGTCACAATGCAGTCATGAAAGAGCCGCATGCAGCTCGCGGTCGTTTCTGGCCAGTTACCCATTTTGAACCGTCCCGGTCGCTGCTCCACCCCCTCGCTGCCGATCGGGGGGGGGGGGGCGACCCGACCGGACCAGAGACAGTATATACGAAGACAACTAGACAGAGGCACTGTAGAAAAGGCATGGGGGGGGGGGACTGGCAGAGGGTTCAGGTTCTGTAAAAAAAATTTTTAAAAAAACAGGACCTGGATGCATGTGCTTGGAATGTATCGCAATGAAATTGAGGAAAATGTCTGGCCCAGGTGCTGGGTTCCTCACCTTGAGCACCTGCTCCAAGTTCTCCAGTTTGCCTTGGAGCTGGTTCTTCTCCCGCAGGGCCGAATCTCTCCTGTGTAACAGCACTGAGGGTCTTTTTGAGCCGGGCATACTCAGACCTCACCTGTGCACAGAAAAGAGCAGAGAACTGCTGGGTAAAGGAGCACAAACACACAGCAAGGCAGGAAAGCACTCAGGATTTTCATGCCCTGGATAATTTTGTTCAGGTCACCAGTGAAACAGAACTCAGCAATTTTTGTACTTTTGTCAGCTTGTTAGAATCGTCACTTTTCCTTCCCCCTTTCTTTTCAGTGCACTGTTCTTTGTTTTCCCCTTGGGAATGTGTCTCTTACTCTCAGCTACTTTGGATACGTATTTTTTTTATTCTGTAATTTTTTCCCTTTAGTTCTGCCCTTAAACATTGTTACTGTTTTTTCCGATGTCTTTTTTTCCCCCGATGTCTCCCGCACCGCGAACGAAATCGCTAACCGCTCGACCCGTTAGCTAAGGGCTAACGTGTCTTATTAGTAGTTTACAGTCGTCACCCTCTCCCGGAAGCGCGCCCTCGCGCTTTGTTCTTCCCGCGCTCCGAAGAGACTTCTGAGGATCTGCACACTTCCGGATCCCGCCGGTGCCACCAATGTAACCGGTTATTTTCTTGCCCGGTGCGGGATTCGATACGGAGTGTACTGCACCACAAGGCGACGTCTCTAACCGCTCGGCTAAAGGACCCGAGCTTTTTGGCGGTGGGCTTTGAGCGGGAGTCGAGAGGAAGTGGGCGGTTTCATGTTTTGGTCTGCGCGGCGAGCAGCTGGTGCGAGTCGTGGGTGTAATTAAAAAGGCAATGAAGCTAACCAATTAACCTAACATGGTGTCTCCGGGCCTCATTATGGATCGAAACGCTTCGATATATAATATATGAAGATGTAGGGGGGCGGAAACTTTAACTCATAGCAGCTCAAGCCTGGTTTAAAAGCAGGACGAGCAATGATTACGTCATAGGAGCCTCAATATGGGAGTTTCTGATTTCTGTTTTCCAACGTCATCAAATTCCAGAGGGATTTCAGTCCCCCTCCCCCTCCCCCGCCTGATTAATAGGCAGCCTTTGAAATCCAGCCAGTGCGTTGCTGTCACATTGCGCTCACAAAAGTAGTTCTCCTGCCTTTCACGGACTCAGCCTTTCGTCTAAGAGCATTCCAGTAAAGTTTTCATTAAAGTTGTTGCGCTTCACGCCGTCAACTTCACTGCTACCAAGTAATTGCGTCCCGAGTTAACTGGAGATACAGAACATATAAAATTAATGGCGCAAGGATTATTTCAAGTGAAAAGGCCCAACGGCATTAAAAGGGACGGACGTCATTTTGCTCTCCCAATTTGAGTCGGTTGGCGAGGTCGCACGGGTGAGTAGGTATTTGGTATTTAAAATGGGTGGCAGTTTCGAAAGTATACGTCCTAATTTTCTTTATCCGCTGTTAAGCTAAAGATTATTTAACTTTTTTTGCTGCAGTTGGCTGCTAAAATATCTTCTGTTAAACTACTTGGCGAATTTTCCCGTCGCCAACTAGCTAAATTAGGTCACTGATAAAACTAGCCTAATAACACTGCCACCGTAAATTAACTTGTAATATATATATTAGTTTAGCAAACTTAAATTATTAAATATGTTTGTGTTTTACGGTCATAAATGAAAGTGAATCTTAAAGGCCAGAAATTCTCTAAATAGCTTGTTAGCTGCGTCCCGGTGCCACGTGTTCATTGGCCCAGTTTGCACCATTACCGTGGCAGTACGTGACGCTATCACGTTTCGAATTGGGGTTGGGTTAAGATTAATATTGCGTTAGGCATAAATTGGTCATGGCTAAAAGTGGGGTAAGCAGTTGTAAATCAATTAATTGCTGGTACCATGTTGCGCCGCCATTTTGAAACCGCGGTTAGTGAAATGAACAAGGCAAGTTTGACCTTAGCGCGTCTGGTCTTCCGCGAAATCATCGGCAGAACGTTGCTGGTTGCAAGTGTCTCAGACAATATCTGGTGAAATTGTTTTTATTATTAAAAAGCGCTAGAAAACGCAAAATGGAGACTTAAAAGGTAGTATTGCATGTGGTCATGAAAGAGCCGCATGCGGCTCGCCAACCGAGTTCGACTCCCCGGGGTAGTCCAACCTTGGGGGACGTCCGCTGTTGGAGCTTGCACGTTCTCCCCGTGTCTGCGTGGGTTTCAGTCCAAAGACATGCAGGTCAGGTGAATTGGCCGTACTAAATTTGTTCCTAGGTGTGAATGTGTGCGTGTCGGCCATGTGATGGATGGCCTGGCGGCCTGTCCAGGGTGTCTCCCCTGCCTGCCGCCTAATGGCGGCTGGGATAGGCTCCAGCCTCCCTGCGACCCTAAAAGTAGAATAAGCAGTTTGGATAACGGACGGAGTCACGTTTGAACGAATCTTTCCCTGGAAGATGTGAATCGAGTTTCAAATGGTACGAACTGCCCAGGACGCGCCGAATGTACTGTAACGTGCATAGATAAGTAGACACGTTGGCCCTTAGTCGAGCGGTTAGCGACGGCTCCTGCGGTGCGGGCGGTACGGGTTCGCCTCCCGGCTGTGGCAGTTCCTGTGGTTGCGTTGACCCCCTGAATTCGCTACAATACTGATATCACTAGTGTTTCCTACGGTACTATAAGAATTGAAACAATCAAATGATCTGTATCATTGATGCGTCGTACTGCTGCAACCCAAGATACTACAAAAAAGAATTGAACTCACGTTTGACTACATCAGGCAGCCAATTAAGGAAACGGCACGTTTTTTTGGCAAATGGCGAATAAAATCTTGTCGTCTTTCAAACGTTTTAGCTGTTAGAGTAAGGGAGCCCTCTGCCGAACTGCTGAATAAAGTGCATGAATCGGGGATATTGAGAAGATTTGTCTATGTACCGGATACTCAGAAGAAGGCTTCAATTAATTAAAGTTTAGTTCATTGAACAGGACTCAGTTATTGCAGGGATTAGTTGCAGTTAAAATCATTAATACTCTGTGGCTTCAATAGTACTTGATGGAACACAATTCGGTTTGAGAGCTTAACTGTTGTAGCCCCTGTATTGGCAGACATCGGTTCCTTTTCAGGTCCTGGTTAGTGGTTCTGTAGACTTGCCTGGACTATGACCAACATGTAAAAAGCAAGCAAAGTAAAGAATCCTAATCCTTTGTTGGATGCATAAAGTATAACAATTTTTCCTCAGCTTAATACTTTTTTTTTAATAAATTTATTTCTGATTTTCTCCCAATTTAGTGGTCAATCGATCCCTGTTATTAATTCCAACACCCTCCCTCGTACTGCATGCGTTCGCCAACTGCATCTCTCCGGCCGGCAGTCTCGAAGGAGACTCCAGGCCGAACCACTGCTTTCTTCCCCCCCCCCCCCCCCCCCAGATGCAGCAAGAAGGTCCTGGGTTTGAGCCCCAGGGTAGTTCAACCTTGGGGGGAGTCCTCTGTTTTGTGTTTGCATGTTCTCCCCGTGTCTACATGGGTTTCCTCCGGGGGCTCCGGTTTCCCCACAGTCCAAAGACATGCAGGTCAGGTGAATTGGCTATACTAAATTGTCCCTGTGTGTGAGAGAGAGGGAGTGAGTGGTGGCCTGTTCGGGGTGTCTCCCCGCCTGCCGCCCAGTGAACGCTAGGATAAGCTCCAGCATCCCCGCGACCCTGAAAGCAGGATACGCAGTTTGGATAATGGATGGATAGACGCAGCAAAGGCATATTGCTGCTCTTCACAGGTCATTTGTTGTATTCCAGTGAATGAGCTAAATCCTTATGTAGAGTCCAGTGCGATGAAGAAATTTAACGGTTCTTGTTCCACACTGAGTATTGATTTCTATGAATAATCTGTAACTCCAATTTCTGACAGGTCTGCTGTGATAGTGTGCGTGACAGTTGGTGCATTCCATCAAAGCAGGATTTGGTTTCCAGCAGTTAAATTAATAATCCAATTTCCCAAAAGAGTAACCTATGACCCTTTGAAGGTTGGGTGAGGAGGCATATTTTTTTAATGTGGCTCTAACAAAAAAAAAAATTTTTTTTGTCAAATGTGGCTTCTGATTATCACGGTTTTAATGCATTGTTCATTGTCTGAAAGCTTTATCTTTGCTTGAAGATTTTTGCTCATTTGTTCTTAACATTTGTTGTACTAATTTTGAAGCTCTCCAATATATCCAGGATTGTAAACGAGTTGAACATGACTGGACGGGCAAGAGCAAGAGGCCGAGCACGTGGTCAGCAGCCTGGATCAGTAAGGAAAAAACACTGTTCTGTGTTTTCATTCTACGCTGTCAAGAACAGGATTTATTGGTTTAGCATGCCAGCCTCTTGAGTGTTTGAAATCATGTACAAGCAGTGATATTACATAAAGAATTGCATTTTAGTTTTTTTTTTTTTTAGAAATTGTTGATTGGGGGGAAATGACAGGTACGTCTCACTTATCTAGAAAAACTTAGAAGAGGACAATAACTTCTACAAATTGAATAGTTTGTTAGAGCTGAGCGTTTTGTTTTAATGTATGCCCCAAAAACGCATGCCTATGTAAAAGGTAGATAAGTTAACAATACAACGACCGGGATTTCACGCCTACCTAAAACGACCATGGGCGGTCAAAATGACTACTGATTTTTAAACTCTATATTCTGTCAAGACAACTACCCAATTGAGATATTAATGCATTTCATATGTTAGTATATCTGATAAGAAACGACTTGACACCAAAATTAAAAATTTTAACAACTTAAATACTATTTTCAAACAATTTAAAATCGCCGCTGTCCAACGCCCGTAAATACTGCAACGCCTCGGTGGTAGTCAAGGTGCATCTGAAACAGCAGCAGCTGTACCCACCCAGACATGTTGGAAATAACCAGAAATCAAGTTTAGACTTGTTTTGGGGGGGGGGTTTCTCCCCAATTGTGCTTTGCAAATTACCCCAATCTTCCGGGCTGTCCTGGTCACTGCTCCACCTCCTTTGCCGATCCAGGGAAGGCTGCAGACTACCACGTCTCCTCCGATACTTGTGGAGTCGCAGCCACTTCTTTTCACCAGACAGTAAGGAGTTTCTCCAGGGAGATGTAACGCGTGTCTTATTAGTAGTTTACACTTTCATGAATAGTCGTAAAAAAGGTTATAGCCTTTATAGGGGCCGTTAATATTGTAGCGAATTCGGGGGACAATGCAACCACAGGAAGTGCCGCAGCCGGGAAGCGAACCCGTATCGCCCGCACCGCAGGAGGCGTCGCTAACCGCTCGACCAAAGGGTCAGGCCCGCGATTCAGCACGTTACAATATCCATCTATAGGGGCCCCGTACTGCACTGTTTTTTTTATCCTTAGCCGACTTTACGAGTGTGTCACTGAATGCGTCGGAGTCCCGAGACCCGGTGCGTTCACGGACGCTCGTAAACTCGGCAACAGAGCGCCAAACGGCCCCCCCCCCCCCGACCTTGTGGACCCTGGGGCGACCGCCCCCATGCCCCCCCCCCCCCCCCCGCTCTGGCTCCGCCACAGAACGCGGGGCTTCGGTCCGGCGATATCCGCGTCAGTAGGCAGCGGAATACACCGTCACGCCGCCCAGACGCACAAGTTCACACTGTTACTCCGCACTGGAGAATGCTAGTGTGGTTCTAGGACGGAGCAATGAACATCGCGAAGGAAATTACATGGCCAACACACGTCATAAATAGTGACGTGGCGTGCAGATTACGATAAATTATTTTGGCTGTTCGTGGTTGTTTTAGGTAGATCCTGTGATAACTCAGTTATTGAAGGTGTAACCGGTTATTTTCTTGCCCGGGGCGGGTACTGCGCCACAAGGCGACATCACTAACCGCTCGGCTAAAGGGTCTGACCCGTTAGTTAGGGGCTAACGCGTCTTATTAGTAGTTTACATTAATTTTGTGCAATTTATCTAAAACTCATTTTAATGCATATATAGACAATTTTAGGGGCGTTCAGGGAGCGGCAGATCTATCCCCCCCCCCCCCACACACACACAAACTTTGAAAATCCAAAATTGTCAAAGTGACCGGCTTGGTCGTTATAGTACTATGAACCCGATTGAGTGCCACTGCCTTACAAAATGTCAATATATTTTCAAAGACCTCACCTCAAGTGGCTGCGGCAGTGGGAACCGAGTCGACTGAGAAGGTTGGTAGAGGAAGACAGAAGACTGCTCCAGAAGCTGTTTCTGCAGAAGGTGTGATCTTACTCTTAGTTTATGAAAACTGGTTTTTCACCGAATGGAGAAAGGGCTGTCAATTTTAGCTACAGTATCTTGATGTACTTACTGGGGAAAACATTACCTTATACCTTTTTTTATGAACGGCTTTTTAAAAAAAAATCTAATGTAAGGTATTTCTATGGCCGTATTTTACAATTGTTAATTTTTTCTTTTTTTTTTTTAGATCTTCAGCTGATCTCAGCTGGCTTTCAACAGATGAAGCTCGTAGAAAGAGGTGGACGCCGCCGTGACTTCCATGATGTGGGAATATTTACCAGACAGACTATGGAGCATGTCCAACAATCAAAGACTGGTTGGTCTATATTTATTAACTTCAGGTGCCATTGTCATAAATGTGAAAAGGATAGTTAGGTTTGGGGTCTTTACTCAGTGGCACAGTGACGTGCGAGGAGTCCATGGCTGGGCAGGCAGTGGGCATTCACAATCCAAATTACAGCCTTTTGTGCTCTAATGTTTTATAACAATCTGATCCTTCTTCATTCTTTCAACTGCCACAAAATTCGAGAATATTGTGCCCCCCTGGCTGAACTACATTCCAAATGAAAACCTAAACAAAAATATTGTCATGTCAAAGTATATATGTAGTACTGTTTTCTTGTTTTATATGGTTTTTGATTGCTGTGAAATGACTTTTAAGTAACACCATTGCCTTTCCTTAGAGCTCCCAAACCATTGTGGATTTCATTGCGGTCACTACAAACAGCAGTTATGAGATACTACTTATAAATATTGTTGAAACGGTACATGAAAAGAACACAAACAACACAAAAACATTTGTGGTAAAAGTATGTAATATACAAAAACATATATTTAAATTATGTGCCAATAGTTCATCTCCAGTATTATATATAATAAAATGACTGATGGCAGAACAGAGTGGTTTCATGCAAATAAACTGGGTGCTGACGTGACAGAATGTTGAGACCATATGTGTTGAGGTCACCTATAGATCCATTAAAAACACGAATTTTGGGGCAATACATGTGAAAATGGCAGTTAGTCACTTAGGGCATGTTTTTACCCAAAACCGTTTAGAAGCAAACTTACAAGGTACAAAGTGACATCAGCATGTTAGGTGACAAATGGTGAGAGTTGTTCCTTCCACAGGATGTTGTGTTGCTGTAAAGCACCATGAGGTGAATTTGTGATATTAGGCTATACAAATGAAATTGACTTGACTTAAATATTATTTATAAGTCACTGCACTGATTTGTAGAAATGGAAGAAGAAGTGAGACTTGCACAAATCTGTAAACTTCAAAATGGTTGACAACTTTCAGGGCTGTTTTTGATGTATTGGTGGGGGGCGAATTGTCAGTCAATGAAAAGAAAATGTGGCGTGATGCCTCGAGCCAGCCTGGGAAAAAATACAAAACATGGCAAAACTAACTACAAGTAAAAAATTCTTTAAAAAAAGTGTGACTTCGGAAGCCATATATGACCCATGTACTCATGTCATTCACAGTACTCGGTTTCACATTTAGCCAGTATCTTAGAGAAAACAAAGTGACAAAAGCATAATAAATGATACTGGCTGCAAAGCATGCATGCAAGCGTCGACTGCAGCTAAACACTTCAGTTCAGCTACACAATTGCAATAGTGCATGAATGTAAGACGGTGGCACGCATACCCTTGTAGACTCTACATTTGTATAGGTTTGTAAAAATGAACAATAAATATCAATGCAAAGTAGAGGTCTAAAAGTGAACAATAAATATCAATTCAAATGTAATTCAAATGTAGATTTGTAAAATCCATTACTAAACACTTCAGTTCAGTCATCCAAACAGTTGCATTCCTTTGAACTCTACATTTGTATAGATTTGTAAAAAATACCTATAAATGCAAACTTTGTATAGGTTTGGATAAAATGATCAATGAAACTTGAGTTAAAACTTATCTACAAAATAATTGTATAAAGAGCTATTAATAATAAGGATGTGACATAAGTGTGTGCAGCTGATAGGGAAAGCGTTTCATTGATGGTTGTTTGATGCAGGACAGCATTCTATAAAGTCAAAATATAGCGAATAAATTCAAATTAATCATATTTATGTTAACTTGTCCAACACAGCAACACTACATGAAAAGCACGTTTACAAATTACTTTAACACTGCCATGAGCATAAAAGTACAAAATCAGTGGCTTACCTTCACTTGAAGATGAAGTCAGTTTGCCTGTCTTTCTCCACAAATCTCTCTGCGATCTCATTGTAGAATTATTATTTTTTGGTTCTGTAGTATCACCGGTCATTTGGATTGTATTGAAATGAGGGCCAAGGCTGACAACCGCTCTTCTCCAGTCCTGTTTCAGCTGTAGGTCTTGATTCTTTTCAAAGCAGAGAAAACCTGTCCACAGAGGCCATGGTAGCTGGAAGCGTCAGGACGAGGCACAGCAAGTTGGTCGCTTCTAGTACACTCACCAAGTCATTTCTGTACAAGAAATCCAGAAGTTGTGCGGGTTTTTTTGCACGTATCGTTTGTGAACTATACAGTTCCAGTCGAGTCTGCTTTTATTCTAACGAAGTTCAAGTATTTTGTGTATGTCTCCAGGCTCTTCAGTAAGCTGTCATCAAAGCACCTGGACATCTGCTTAAATTTGCAGCTGTCAACTAAGTCGATGAACAAGAGCCTCCCAAAATGATCAAACCTGGTTTTAATTTGAGTGTTGATATTGTCCAAAATGTTGTGGAACAATACTCTCCTCTGATCTCTGATGGGCTGTTCACTCCTTGTCGCTGCATCGGTTAAGCCTAGTAGTTGACATTTCTCCTCAAACCTGGCATAGAAGGGTTCAAAGTCCTTTCTTAGATGACCCACGACTGCCCTAGTGTCACCGACCTGCTCACAGCAAAAAGCTATATCCATGAACTTGTTCTGCAGAACAGAAAAAAGTCCATCGGTTGCATTGAAAGTGTCTCCGTACACCATCAAGAGAAAACGGGTTGAAGCCTTCGACGGCCAAGCATCATACCCCACAGCCATTATCAAAATGTTGTTGTCCCAGCCCTCAGCTCTTTCAGAGATGAGACGGAACATGTCACGGAGGTCAGAATGGTAGAGACCGATGATTTGTATCAACCTAGAGTGAGAGTTCCACCTGGTTGGCGCCACTTTGGGCATGTGATGCCTGATAACTTGGTCCAGCCAGCAGCTGAGTTCATTTCACTGACTTAGTAAAAAAAGATGCCAGTCCCTCAAGCTGTTTTAAAGAAATAACCTGCAGTCTGTTATTGATTTGGCTGCTTGTGAGAGCACAAGATTTAATTTGTGTATAACAGTGGATGAACAGTGCCTCGGGACTTCTTCTCTAATTTTCACCTGAAGTCCCATCAGATGCCATCACTGTGGCCTCAACATACTGTGCAACTAGCGTTTCCTTGCAATTGGAAGAATCTAAAATGCCCAAGACATGCGCTGCCACTGCAGCCAGCAGCTCTCTGGTCCTTGTTGACATCGCTAAATCCCAAAAATGCCTCCTTAACTCCATTTTGGCAGACATACCGCAATACAACAGATGGCTGCCCTTTGTTGGTCGTGTCAGTGGTCTTATCGACATGTACGGACACAAAAGGGGCTGAATTAATCTCATCTTGAATGTTATGTTGAAGATTGTCATTTACTGCCAGTATTTTTTTTTAAACTTATTTATTTATTCCCCAGCAGTCTGGGATAGGTTCCAGCATCCCGCGACCCTTAGTAGGATAAGCGGCTTGGATAATGGATGGGTGGATATATATTTATTTTACATCTTGCAAGTGAGTTGCTAGATTTACTAGCCCGACGTGGCGTTTTGCTTGTCCTGGGCAATCCTTATTTTTGCACCATGGACTGCCTCGGCACTTTCTTGATCTTTTCTCCAGTTTTTTTTTTCCACCCAGCTTATTTTGCACTGTTTTTTTTGTATGAGTTTTATTTAAATTTAAGGTACAGGAATGTCTACTGTAATATTTGAGCGCATCAATAAACTACTGCAATGTTAAACTGTTAAGTAGTGTGTTATTTTGATAGAAAATGAATTTTTGATGGCACGGGTTTTCTGGTCCAAAAATGGTTTTTCTTGCAGTGCAACTGGTTTCGCGCTTAATATTGTTTGGCCCATGACTTCTTATATTTTTCTGTATGTGTCCCTCAACCAAAAAAGTTGGGGCCCCCCCTGTTTTAAGAGGAGCTGCCAATGATTGAACTGAGCTACGTGAAGCTCATTGTTAAACATACCTTCATGTTGCATGCTCGGGCATAAAAAGCGTATCTACAAGCTTTTCAGACTTTATGCAAGTAGGACACAGTAAAAACCCCAGGAACTAGCGGGTTCTGGTAAGCTTACTAGAAATATTACAGGTTCGGGCGGGTGGGTCAAAAATGACACGATGGTGTTCCGAGTAAGTTGTAAATAATTTAAAGAAACGTTCCGTGCAATAGGCTAGGTTGTTGATTACTAATCCACCTTCTCTTCCCTGCTGTCTGTCATTCTCTCTCAAAACGCATGCACGAAAGAAGCTTTATCATCAATTTGAGATTGTGATTTTGGTCAATCGCTGTGTTTTAGTGTTGAGCCTTCGACGTATCCATAGCTTTTGTTTACACCATAGATTTTTTTTTTTTTTTTTTTTTTTTTGGTCAGAAAAAGGTCAAGTCAATTTTATTGTGTAGCCCAGTATCACAAAATACAGATTTGTCTCTGGACTTTACAGCAACACAACATCCTGTCCTTAGACCCTTGTATCGAATAAGGAATAACGCCCTAAATCAAAGCCTTTAACAGGGAGAAAAAATAGAAACCCCAGGGAGTACCTCTGGGAGGTGTGTGCGAATGCGTCTTTAATGATAGGTTAATTGTTTTGCTGCTATTCAGCAATAAAGAAAAAAGTTAGGAACAGTTCGTCTGTTTTAGTAGCCTAGACCCAGATGCTGCTCGGCTAAGATACAATAGGCTAGTCTTCCAATCAGTGCATTATGCTAGGCAACTAGCCCAAACATGGAATAGTGCAACACTGCTCACTTTGATTTAGACTAGGCTAAACTTTGGAGGTTGTCTGGTCGGATTCGAGTGGTTAATGAATATTTTAGCGAGTCGGGCAGTGCAGATTGGCTCTTCACCCACACCCACTCGACCAGTGGGTGTGGGTTTAAAAAAAAAAAACCAACCTGTGTATCATTATTAGGAACCAAAGCCACCGATCTATACTGTGTGTGTCATGGTCAAGTGCTTATATCATTTTGGATGATAATTTTTAACCACATTGTGTTGTCAGGTACAAGTGGCTCTTCAATACAACTTCGGGCCAATTTCTTCCGCATGCTGTCCCAACCCCGATGGGTTCTCTATCAGTACCATGTGGAGTTTAACCCTCCAGTGGAGTCTAAACGGCTGCGTTCAGCCCTCCTTTTTCAACATGATGAAATTCTCGGTTCAGCACACACCTTTGATGGCAACCTTCTCTTCCTGCCTAAAAGACTGCACAGCAAGGTAATCTGGAGGGCTAGAGAACTCAGCACTGTTTTGATATTAATATACACAGAATCCTGCATAGCCGCCTCAAAAAGGGCACCGTTGCATGGAAAAAGGAATGAAGTTTATTTTAATATTTGGCTTGTAATTTGC
Organism: Lampris incognitus; assembly: GCF_029633865.1. Taxonomy (NCBI): domain Eukaryota; kingdom Metazoa; phylum Chordata; class Actinopteri; order Lampriformes; family Lampridae; genus Lampris; species Lampris incognitus. The sequence continues at coordinate 144,887,412 of NC_079211.1, forward strand.
ATGCCTTTCTCAAACTATATATGCATCACTGTTTTTTCATTGTTTACTGTTGTGGCATGACTTTTGTGGATGCCTACAGTTTAGTTTCATTTCCTGAAATCAGTCTGATGTTTTGATTGTAGGAAAAACATGCCACCTATTGGCCAAATTCTTGGAATGTTTGTCTGTCACTGCTAACCTAAACCAGTTGAGAACTGAACTGCTTCCAGAAGGTAACAGGGTCTGATGATTCTATAACCGGCCGGATGGATGCTTGCATTATCCATTTTATTAGATTCCAAGTTTTTTTACTGGATCTTCTTTATAGGATAAAATACTTGGTTTTTCATACACTGTAAAACTGCTTTCTTTTCCTTATACACTACCGTTCAAAAGTTTGGGATCACCCAAACAATTTTGTGTTTTCCATGAAAAGTCACACTTATTCACCACCATATGTTGTGAAATGAATAGAAAATAGAGTCAAGACATTGACAAGGTTAGAAATAATGATTTGTATTTGAAATAAGATTTTTTTTTACATCAAACTTTGCTTTCGTCAAAGAATCCTCCATTTGCAGCTATTACAGCATTGCAGACCTTTGGCATTCTAGCTGTTAATTTGTTGAGGTAATCTGGAGAAATTGCACCCCACGCTTCCAGAAGCAGCTCCCACAAGTTGGATTGGTTGGATGGGCACTTCTTGCGTACCATACGGTCAAGCTGCTCCCACAACAGCTCAATGGGGTTCAGATCTGGTGACTGCGCTGGCCACTCCATTACCGATAGAATACCAGCTGCCTGCTTCTGCTCTAAATAGTTCTTGCACAATTTGGAGGTGTGTTTAGGGTCATTGTCCTGTTGTAGGATGAAATTGGCTCCAATCAAGCGCTGTCCACTGGGTATGGCATGGCGTTGCAAAATGGAGTGATAGCCTTCCTTATTCAGAATCCCTTTCACCCTGTACAAATCTCCCACCTTACCAGCACCAAAGCAACCCTAGACCATCACATTACCTCCACCATGCTTAACAGATGGCGTCAGGCATTCTTCCAGCATCTTTTCATTTGTTCTGCGTCTCACAAACGTTCTTTGTGATCCAAACACCTCAAACTTGGATTCATCCGTCCACAACACTTTTTTCCAGTCTTCCTCTGTCCAATGTCTGTGTTCTTTTGCCCATCTTAATCTTTTTTCTTTTATTGGTCAGTCTCAGATATGGCTTTTTCTTTGCCACTCTGCCCTGAAGCCCAGAATCCCGCAGCCGCCTCTTCACTGTAGATGTTGACACTGGTGTTTTGCGGGTACTATTTAATGAAGATGCCAGTTGGGGACCTGTGAGGCGTCTGTTTCTCAAACTAGAGACTCTAATGTACTTATCTTCTTGCTCAGTTGTGCAACGCGGCCTCCCACTTCTTTTTCTACTCTGGTTAGAGCCTGTTTGTGCTGTCCTCTGAAGGGAGTAGTACACACCGGTGTAGGAAATCTGCAATTTCTCGCATGGAATAGCCTTCATTTCTAAGAACAAGAATAGACTGTCGAGTTTCAGATGAAAGTTCTTTTTCTGGCCATTTTGAGCGTTTAATTGACCCCACAAATGTGATGCTCCAGAAACTCAATCTGCTCAAAGGAAGGTCAGTTTTGTAGCTTCTGTAACGAGCTAAACTGTTTTCAGATGTGTGAACATGATTGCACAAGGGTTTTCTAATCATCAATTAGCCTTCTGAGCCAATGAGCAAACACATTGTACCATTAGAACACTGGAGTGATAGTTGCTTGAAATGGGCCTCTATACACCTATGTAGATATTGCACCAAAAACCAGACATTTGCAGCTAGAATAGTCATTTACCACATTAGCAATGTATAGTGTATTTCTTTAAAGTTAAGACTAGTTTAAAGTTATCTTCATTGAAAAGTACAGTGCTTTTCCTTCAAAAATATGGACATTTCAATGTGATCCCAAACTTTTGAACGGTAGTGTATATTGCTTGGGTTGCTTCTAAAGGAAGCAGTGTGATGAGCATATGAGAGAAACCATTGAAATTGTACTTGCGCTCCAATAAAAATGAGGCTCCTACATCAACTGCTAGACTTAAATAAGCATGGGTAACACTTGAAATATCATCAGAGAGGAAAAATCCAGGTAGTACCAGTTAATCAAAGCCTTCACCCCACTGTATGATAAAATTTGTCTTTTACGTTTATCTGCTGTCACACTGAGCAATGGGATGAAATGAAAATCTTGATCAGTCTGGCCAGATTGTGCATTGGCACATAAATTATGATAGTAACGCACTGCGATTGGCTTGCAAGGCTATATCCGTAAAAGCATTTCACTCGCATATGATGGAACAACAGCACGCTGTTGCTGTGGGGCTGGTACTTTTTTTCCTGGCGAAAACAAAAGGAGAGGATATGGACTTGATTGTGACTTTGGATACAGCAGTACAGGCTCAACAACGTCTTCAAAGAGAGCTTCTTTTTTTTCTTGTGATATTCTGGATATAAGACAGTGCTTCATGCTGTTGCCCATAGCTCTAAAAGTCTCCCTTAATCCCACCCTCCGCCCGGGGAACACTTCTTTTTTGAAGACAAGAATGTAACACACTGTCTCTGCTAATGTGTTTACCTTCACATGCAAGCATTGACGGCCTTTGTGGTGATGTATACATTTGTCAGATATTGGGATTGGCTTGTGAGTGGGGTCGCACTGCACAGTTCAGCTGAAAAAATTTTCTGACACTGCCAGTGTTAGTAGTCTACATCTGCATCCCATTGACAGTTAAAGGTCCTGTCAAATTGGAAAAGCCAAGATGAGTTAAAAAGGTGCATGCCCTAAGATTTTGGAAAGACATGTGTCTGCAACTCGGAAATGTGACAAAGAAGAAATAAAATCACAGATGGTTAAGGGTCTGAATGGGCTTAGTTGCCCAAATTGGCTCCACACCATTCAGAGATCCTCAGTTAGAATACAGTGCATCCGGAAAGTATTCACACCCCTTCACTTTCTCCACATTTTGTTATGTTACAGCCTTATTCCAAAATGGATTAAATTCCTTTTTTCTCTTATCAGTCTACATACAATACCCCATAATGACAAAGTGAAAAAGGTTTTGTAGAAATTTTTGCAAATTTATTAAAAATAAAAAAACTGAAATATTGCATGTACATAAGTATTCACACCCTTTACTCAGTACTTGGTTGAGGCACCCTAGGCAGCGATTACAGTCTCAAGTCTTCTTGGGTATGACTACAAGCTTGGCACACTTATATTTGGGGTATTTCTCCCATTCTTCTCTGCAGATCCTCTCGAGCTCTGTAAGGTTAGATGGGGAGCGTTGCTGCACAGCTATTTTCAGGTCTTTCCAGAGATGTTCAATGGGGTTCAAGTCTGGGCTCTGGCTGGGCCACTCAAGGACATTCACAGACTTGTCCCGAAGCCACTCCTTTGTTGTCTTGGCTGTGTGCTTAGGATCGTTGACGTGTTGAAAGGTAAACCTTCGCCCCAGTCTGAGGTCCTGAGCGCTCTGGAGCAGGTTTTCGTCAAGGATCTCTCTGTACTTTGCCCCATTCATCTTTCCCTCGATCCTGACTAGTCTCCCAGTTCCTGCTGCTGAAGAACATCCCCACAGCATGATGCTGCCACCACCATGCTTCACTGTAGGGATGGTATTAGCAAGGTGGTGAGAGGTGCCTGGTTTCCTCCAGACGTGACGTTTGGCATTCAGGCCAAAGCGTTCAATCTTGGTTTCATCAGACCAGAGAATCTTGTTTCTCATGGTCTGAGAGTCCTTTAGGTGCTTTCTGGCAAACTCCAAGCAGGCTGTCATGTGCCTTTTACTGAGCAGAGGCTTCCGTCTGGCCACTCTACCATAAAGGCCTGATTGGTGGAGTGCTGCAGAGATGGTTGTCCTTCTGGAAGGTTCTCCCATCTCCACAGAGGAACGCTGGAGCTCTGTCAAAGTGACCATCGGGTTCTTGGTCACCTCCCTGACCAAGGCCCTTCTCCCCCGATAGCTCAGTTTGGCTGGGTGGCCAGCTCTAGGAAGAGTCCTGGTGGATCCAAACTTCGTCCATTTACGAATGATGGAGACCACTGTGCTCTTCGGGACCTTCAAAGCTGTAGAAATTGTTTTGTACCCTTCCCCAGGTCTGTGCCTCGATACAATCCTGTCTCGGCTGTCCACAGACAATTCCTTTGACTTCATGGCTTGGTTTCTGCTCTGACATGCACTGTCAACAGTGGGAGCTTATATAGACATGTGTGCCTTTCCAAATCAGGTCCAATCAATTGAATTTACTACAGCTGGACTCCAAAAAAGATGTAGAAACATCTCAAGGATGATCAGTGGAAACAGGATGAACCTGAGCTCAATTTTGAGTGTCATAGCAAAGGGTGTGAATACTTATGTACATGCGATATTTCAGTTTTTTATTTTTAATAAATTTGCAAAAATTTCTACAAAACCTTTTTCACTTTGTCATTATGGGGTATTGTGTGTAGATTGATGAGGAAAAAAAAGGGATTTAATCCATTTTGGAATAAGGCTGTAACAAAACAAAATGTGGGGAAAGTGAAGGGGTGTGAATACTTTGCGGATGCACTGTATATTTGCCACTAGTCTTGGCTATTCATCTAGCCAGCCAGACTAATATTGTGGACAGTTTTTCCTAACTGGGGGGTATATTTAATAATTTATTTATTTTGAGGATAAAGGTACTGTTGTTAAAAAGGAATGAGTACAGGGAATTATTAAGGAATCAAGTCATTCAATTACTTAACTATCAAAATGTTTAAATCTCCCAACTTTACCAGTGACCTAGGAGGAATTATCATTTGTGGTTACCATCCTAAAAATTCTAGCTGGAAGTGTGGAAGGGCTGGTGAATCTGAAACTTTTAGTCGCCATGTTGTGACGTCGACTCGGTCCTTGCCCATATTACTAAAATATTATGTTCGCTCATTGTTAGGAGACTGTGCTTCATAGTGAGTCCAAGTGCGAAGGGAAGATTGTGGTAACTGTTACCCTGACCAGCGAACTGCCCCCTAGCTCACCAGTGTGCTTTCAATTTTACAACATCATCTTTAGAAGGTGAGTATTGCATTTTTCAGGATTCCTACAAAGGTCAAGATCGCGTAGTTATGCTTTTAACAATTTATATTTTAATTCTCTTAAAATACTGAGAACTGAGAGATCATCAACGTTGAATCAGAGACAACGGAGCAACCAAATTCACCACTATGTTGATATGTGCATAATTTTAACGTCTATAGCTGAACATGTGTAGACAATTTAAGTGTTCAGTGGCAAAGAGTGTCCATACGGTTGAAAATATATCAATTTGGAAAAGGTAAAATGTCAAAGCCATCATTTAGTAGGTTGATGATCATGAGCCATACATTGAAATGACAATGAGAGTAAAAAGTAGGCCTGTCAACATGCACAGGTTGTGTATACTTAACATGATTTAGTCAGTGTACATGGGTCTTAGATGTCAGTTGAAATTATGCCTTGTTAACAATGGAGTGATGCGTTGTTCAGTTTTGATAGATGACACATTTTGTTGAGTTTTTAACCCATTGTTTGTTTTTTTACAAATGAATACAAAGTCTTTTGAATGAGATTTATCGAACATCATGCATGAACCACACTGAATATGGACCCGATTCTGGGTAGATGCGTGGGCAAAGATAGATATTACGGGGGGCTTTGATGTGATGAAAAATAGTTTGAATTAATGTTAGCATTAGAAATGAGTTGTATATTGGAGTTTTAATGTAGTCTTTACTGGAAAAACCAAAGATAAATATTTCTTTAGGGTTCTGAAAATGCTGAACATGCAGGCGATTGGACGCAACTACTACAACCCCAATGACCAACTGACCATCCCACAGCACAAGTAGGTGTTTTACCTGTCTCACAATCTTTTTCTTTACTGAATGTAGAAGTGTTTTTATGTGGTGTATAATTTTGGCCCGGAATTTGTTGTAACTCAGTAAATCAAGTAACTCAGCTGGCACTTTCACATAAATTGAATAGCTGGTTAACTAAAAATGTGGTTGGAGTTAACGAAATGGAGGTTAAGAATTCTATACCATTTACTGAATTTACAGCCTGAGTGTATAAGATGTTTTATTTTCTATGAAGTTGTATTGCTTTCAGCAAAAGTTCATATTAAGACTTATTTTCTTGACTAATCAATTGTTTTTTTATAATCAACCTACATTTCGGGTGATAGATTCTAACCGGAAAACGTTGTTGAAAGCAGATGAATCCATACACAGGAGTTAAAAAGCTCATAAATTACATATCGGACTAGGGTCTTCTCTTAGAGCAATCCCAGAACCTTATACAAAGCAAGCAGAATGAACACCGTGTTTTTTTTTTTTACCCCTCCAAGGATGACCATCTGGCCTGGCTTTTGTACCAACATCCTGCAGTATGAGTCAAGCATCATGCTGTGTACTGACGTGAGCCACAAGGTGCTGCGCAGTGAGACGGTGCTTGATTTCATGACGACCCTAAAGCAGCAGTGTGGGAATCAGCGTTTTCCTGATGCCTGTATGAAGGAGCTGGTGGGCCTTATCGTACTCACAAAGTAAGGTCACATGTAACCTGCATAATAAGCCTAGCCACTTGTCTGCTGCAAGAAGTATTAAACTATTAGTCTATTTTTTTCACTCAAACGCCTTAGTAAAATGGAAGAGATGGTGCTGTTTTATCACCTAAGTGAGAAATCTTTCCTAAATTTCATTTCAACTTTAATTTTTCATTTTCTTTAATGGGAAATCTCCAGTATAAAGGGGTAGAAGTGTAGTGTTAAACTGGCTTAAAAAAAAAGAAACCTTAATACACGGGCGCTAATGTACCTTTTCAGTGAAACATTTATCTCATGGTAAACTTAATAAAATTCAAAACGTGATGGCTAGATTGAAGAAACGGGTTAAGGCAAAAGGGTGGTATAATTATTTAGAGTATTTCACCAAAGTTGATCTGGTGTATTAATTTACTGTCAGCAGAGGTGTACTATATGCACTTATTTAGGGCCGTCCACACCAAGAATGATACGTAATCGTTCGAACTCAAATTGATGGCAGCGTCCACACCACAACTATAATGATTATGACAGTGAGGAACAATATTGTAGGGATCACTTCCAGAGCGATTTGTTGAATGATGGAAACACTTAGAGCCAGTCAAAATCCATCTGATTTTGTCACCTTCAGTGACAAGGATGTCATCTTCAGTATGGCAAATGACGTTGCAGAGAGAATTATAATTGAGGTTAAAAAAAATCTTGTTAGATAAGTGTTTATAAAGATGCTATCATGACGAAGTACATCTGAGATGCAATTAGAGATGTACCGATCAACTTTTTTCAGTTCTGATCCCAATACTAGTCTTTCTTGACAAATATGACAATTTATAAAGCACTTGAGCTTATCTTGGCTGCCTTTATGTGATCACATTTTACTTTTGGGTCTTTATTTCTGCAGGTATAATAACAAAACCTACAGGATTGATGATATCGCGTGGGACCATACTCCCAACAACACATTTACGAAGGGAGAAGGGAAGATTTCTTTCAAAAACTACTACAAGAATGTAGGCTACTTCCTTTGAATATGTGTTGCTGTTAGAGGATGGTTGATATTGAGTAACTGATTAGTAATTAAAGGCTATAATTACTTTTAATAGGGGTGGCACAGTGGTTAGCGTGGGAGCCTCACAGCAAGAAGGTCCTGGGTTCGAGCCCCGAGGTAGTCCAACCTTGGGGGTTGTCCCAGGTCGTCCTCTGTGTGGAGTTTGCACGTTCTCACCATGTCTGCGTGGGTTTCTTCCGGATGCTTTGGTTTCCTCCCACAGTCCAAAGACATGTAGGCCAGGTGCATCGGCCATTCTAAATTGGCCCTAGATGTGTGTGTGTTTGTGTGTGCGCGCCTGGCCTGATGCCCTGTCCAGGGTGTCTCCCTGCCTGCTGTCCAATTACTTCTGGGATAGGTTCCAGCATCCCCGTGACCCTTAGTGGGATAAGCGGATTAGCTAATTGATGGATGGAATTGCTTTTCATAAGGTGTAGGCTTTTTTTCTTCTTCTTATAAAAGAACCTATCCTTTTTAAAGTAATTTTTCTATCAAATTGAACCAGCTTTGTTATAGAAAATTGTCCAAAGGAATTGAATCGAGTGCAACTGGACTTGGTATATATCCGTGAAGACGTTTCGCCTCTCATCCAAGAGGCTTCGTCAGTTCGTGCCTTTCTGACTAGACCAAGCTAGTCTGCCTGGCTGGTGATGAAACTCAGATTTATCCTCTTTGGAGTCGTTATCAGAGCTAATGATGTCCATGGCTCTTTGTGTTCCGATGTTTAGCAACGCCTGTTATCTCTTGGATTCAATTCCTTTGGGTAACCATGACCTGAATGAATGAGAACATTCACAGATACAGAAAATTGTGTATCTAACTAATGGCATACAAGGTTGAGGGACACTTAACTGCTTATTAGATGCAGAATATGTGAGCCTTTGTGACTGTTAGGAATTGATGTGCTGGTGTTAAATCTATTCCATAGATTCAGTCTGTACTTAAACCCTCTATCTTTAGCAATATGGCTTGGACATCACTGATAGTAACCAGGTGTTACTGGTCAGCCATGTCAAAAGGATGGGTCCTTCTGGGCAGCCGCCTCCTGGTCCAGCCATGCTTATCCCAGAGTTTTGCTACCTTACAGGTACCAGCTTATTCAGGCAATGCCTGACTCCTTGTTCTGACCCATTACATTCTAGACATTTAGCTAATTGTGTTATACATGGCATCCGACAGTGGGTACAACAACAGAATAAACTCAATTTATAGCTAATTGAAGGATTACTGCACTGTCAAATCTGTGGGTATTTTGTCAAATTCAAACAGTTCTGTTAAAATTGCTGTAGCACGACAACAGGAGCAAGTTTTTTTGTTTTTTGCGAAGAATTTCAATTGGGATATAAACGTGTCTTGTTCTTGTGTGGTCCCTAATTAGAGACTTTTTTGGCTTCTTCATACAGCTGGGAATAATTTGACACTTGGAACAGTTGTTTAATATTGAGTGTATTCAGAAATTAAGAAATGGTTGCCCAACACGCAGAAGTACTTTCCTTAAAAAAAATGCAATAATTGAAAACCTTACAACTATAAACCAGTGTCCTCACAAATACTGGAACAAATTAACCTTATAATTTATTCGCTGGTAAAGACATAAGGAAGGAGGAAATTATATGTATAAAGATAATTACATTAATTTAGAAAAATTAAAATCGAATTTTTTCCCACAGGACTGACAGATAAAATGCGGGCTGACTTCAGCATAATGAAAGATTTGGCCATCCACACCAGACTGACCCCAGAAGAGAAGGAGAGACGCCTCATCGGATTTGCTAATATCTTGAAAAAGTTAGTCACATCTAAACATCCACATATACTTAACAATTAACTGATGTTGAGTCTTTTTTTCTTTTAACAAGGTTTAATTTCAATTTTCAAAAATCTCCCACAAATCCAACCCCAACCCACAGCCCCATACAATCTACCACACTCCCACCCCACCTGGCATGCCACCCAAATGGCATGAATAAATTTGAACCATAACAAAAACTAAGAAGGTAACCAAGTAAAAAGCACAAATTAAATAAACAAAAGAAAAAGGGAAATGTTTAACTAAAAACCTAAGTAAATAAGTAAAAGGGTTACAGGAGAATAGAAGAAAAAGGGTTGAAGAGATTGCAAGCCCGTCAACCTTGGCCACCAAAGGGCTTCAATGTCGAAAATATGAATGACACGGCTGAATGACATTTCCATATTGGTGGAATTTGGATATAGATCCTCTCATGGTCAATCTAATCTTTTGTAATTTCAATGACTGCATAAGCTCTACACCATTTCTTCTGTATATAGAGGAGGAGTGTATCCTCATAATTACTCATAATTACTAGATCCCAAGATTCCTCTGGAATGGACATGTCCATCACTCCCATCAATTTTTTTTTTTTTAGGGGTTCAAGTGCTATTTGGCCAAAAGTATTAATTGCATAATAAAATCAACTGATATACCCTTTTTCAGCAGGATTAATTTCAAGAACACAGTTCAGTTGGGTCTTTGGAGGCAGAACTGAGAAGCAATCAGATTTAAAGTCTGCAAATATCTGAAAAAGTGACTTCGAAGTAAATTAAACTTCTCAGAAGACACAAAAGTGTCATCAATAAATGGCTCCTCCAAAGTGAATATTCCATTGAGCCTCCAAAGTTCAAAGGCTCCATCAGAAATGGAGGGGACAAAAGACTGGGTTTTTTTCCTAACAGGGGTACCAATAGGGAGAGCTTTAAATTTGAAAGCTTGTCTTAATTTTTTCCAAACTTAATAGACTCACATATGACTGGGTTATCAGTGAATTTGGATATATGGTAAACCCAAGGGAGTGCTGAGTAGAGAAGCAAGTGCAAAGATACATGAGACGGATGACATCTCAAAGGCTAACCAACGTGGAATTTTGGCGCCTGTGAACTTAGACTGCCAAAAGGACAGTGTGGTTATTATAGGAGCAGTAATATTGCAGAAAACTTGCTCCACAGAGTTTTTGAAGGACCGTTTTGCGTATCCACAGCTTTTTTACGTTCCAAATAAACGAAATAAATTTATTTATCGAAGAGAATGTCTTTTTAATATAAACTGGTATACATTAAAAGAGGTATAAAAATTTGGGTTAGGTATTCATTTGACCTGTGTTAATATGACCTGCATGAGATGGAGGGAGCCCAGACCAGCATTCAAGTTTCAAGATCAAGTTTAGTATGGTCTAGCAGTTAGAAAGTTAGGTTTAAAAAGATCATTGTGGGGGGGGGCGCTGGTGCGCAGTAACATGTGAGGACGTCTTTAGATTGAGCTCCTGATCAGGGCGAACTTTTCATTAATATTTTAACTTTTCAGATCAAACACAGATAAATTAGGTTTAACACACACGACACTTAACCGCTAGCACACCGGACTCACAACCCTGTACTTGCATATCGATCATCTAGAACAGTGTTTCTCAACCGGGGGTCCGCGGACCCCTAGTGGTCCGTGGTGTAATTGCAAGGGGTCCGTGAAAATAAAATATCTTTAAAAAAAAAAGATCCTATGACATTTATAGAAATAGGATTATTTTACTCAAATGTGACTGAGACCTTTATCTACCTAAACTATAAAGGGTAACAGGACTTTTTTCTCTCATTACATCTGTTTCACAAGTGTAATTTATTGTATTTTAATAAGAGATCTCGCTCCCGTTTGCATTGTTAAAAGTTACTGCATAAGAATTCTGTTTTGTTAACTATATCTAAGTTACAACTGAAAGCTCTTATTTTTGCCCCAAAGAGTGAATAAATGCTATAATGCAATTTAAAATGCAGCTTCTACTGTTTCTATCAAATTGCAACCCCCCTCCCCCAAGATCAGGTGGAGGGGTCCTCAGGGTAGATCAAAAATACGCAGGGGGTCCAGGACCCCAAAAAGGTTGAGAACCACTGATCTAGAAGACCCGATGGGCAAAAACAAACCCAGCAGTGACCAGGCCGCTAAAGCCTCGGGCTCTGTGAAAGCCCCGGACGGGGAGTCCACAGACCTATCTGGGGTGATGGCTGCCATCGCGAGCAGTGAGAGCAAGATCTTGGCACGGATAGATTCATTCAAAGAGGATCTGAATGCAAAAATAGACTCTATAAAGGCCGGCATGGCGAAACAAGAGACCCGTCTGAAAGATGTGGAGGACGGCCTGAACACATACTCAGACAAGATGACGAAAATGGAGGAGGACACCGGCCAGCTAAAACCTGAAGTCGCTATGCTACCCCAGAAGGTAGACGGTCTGGAGGGACGACAACGCCGGTGTAATGCACGCACTGTCGGGATAAAAGAGGGATTCGAGGTCCGCGGTGGTGTAGCGGTCTAAGCATGGGCTTTGTGTCGATGCAGTTGCCCACTGGGGACCGGGGTTCACGCCCCGGTCTCGGCAGATCTGACTATGGCCGGACTCGATGAAGCAGCAATCATTGGCAGCGCTGTCTTCGGGAGGGGGGTGGAGTCAGCTTGTGTTCGTCACGTGAATGCGTCTGTGTGTGTCGGAAAAGCAGTGGTTCGGCCTGGAGTCGCCTTGTCACTAAAGTGGGGGGGTGTCTCCTTCGAGACTGCAGGCCGGAGAAGCAGTTGGCGAACGCATGCAGTACGAGGGTGGGTGTTTTGAACTAAAACAGGGATCAATTGGCCACTAAATTGGGAGAAAAAAGGGAAAAATCAGAAATAAATTTAAACAAAAGAGGGATTCGAGACCAGCGGAGGCCAGCAGCCTACTCTTGGCATCGCTGAACTACTGCAGGAGTTACTAGGCCTCAGCTTCACCCCGACCCTAGACTGGGCTCACCGCAGCCTGCGGCACTCGACCAACGAAGGAGACCCCCCCCCCCCCCCCCCAGGATCATCGTGGTGAGGTTTCACTATTTCTCAGAGAGAGGAGGTTTTCTGCAAAGCTGCCCGTTCAGCTCCATTGAGCCTGCATGGCAAGAGAGTGGGCATCTTCCCGGATTGCACCGCAGCGGTGGCGAAAAAGAGATCGGCCTTCTCCGAAGCTAAGCGGCTCCTCCGGGGCTGCCAGGGCGTCAAGTTCGGGATCCAGTTCCCGGCGGTGCTTCATATCACTTTGTCCGGCCAAGAAAAGCGGTTGGAAGACCCATCTAAGGCGATGGGTTATATCAGGGAGAATCTAAAGCCTCAGGACAATGTACAGTAAGATGTTGATAAACTCCAATATATTTGTGGCTAACTGGTGTTGGTGGCTAATTGATATTAGCTGCTAAGTGCCAACAACTAGCGGAAGTAGCTAGTTAAGACGCCAGAACAACAGGGTAACTTTATCTATTTACTTTAACTTTTGTAATTTGAGACTCGCAGATAATGTTACCTTTTTCATTTAATACGAATGTTTTATACCTGCCTACCCATTTAAAAAGCTGTTTTTCTGTTTTATTATTATCGTGTGTGTGCATGTATACGTGTGTACGGATGCTAATTATTATGAGACCCGTTAAAGTACTTTGGTGACTTGCCAGAGCCTGCTAGGGCGACACCCAGGTCAGTGTCACTTACCTACAAAGGAACTGTATTATAACTGCTGTTATATGGGTGTTGATATATAGTTCTTAAGTATGTAAATACTTTTTGATTTAATATAATCTTAATGAGACCACTGTTCGCCCTGGTTAGGGCTTGTTAGAGGGTTTTTATATGGTTATTTGCCATGTTATACTAGAAATGGGGGATGTGATCTCTAGGGGAACTGGTAGATCAGCCTGGGTTCTCAAGGCTCTGTTTTTGTTTTGTAGCTAGTAGGCAGGGACTTTTTTTTTTTTCTTTTAATTTTTAGAAAAAAATGTCTGACGCTCAAAATACAGGTTATCTTCATTTTTTGAGCTGGAATTTAAAGGGAATTCACAATCCAGTAAAGCGTAGTAGGGTTTTTGTACATTTAAAATCTTTGAGAGCTGATGTCATGTTCTTGGAGGAAACTCATCTTCGGTCAAGTGAACACACAAAACTAAAGAAAGCTTGGATAGGACAAATTTTCTGTTCCAGGAATGAGACTAGAACGCGGGGCACGGCCATCTTGATCAGGAAGGGTATCCCATTTGTTCCACTACTGACTATTTCTGACCCCAGGGGAGGGTATGTGATAGTGACGGGTAACCTGTATGGTACACGTGTGGCACTAGCAAATGTATATGGACCAAACTGGGATGACCCACTCTTTTTCTCTAGTTTCATAGCAGCCCTCCCAGACTTAAATAATTACTGGTTAATATTGGGGGGAGATTTTAATTGTGTATTACATCCATATTTGGACAGATCTAATAGTAAAATTTCGAAGGCAGGTGCTGTTATCCATTCATTTATGGAATCCTACTCTCTTTTTGATCCCTGGAGAAGAAACAACCCAACTTCTAAAAAATACTCCTTTTTTTCCCCAGTGCACCATTCTTACTCGAGGATTGATTTTTTTCTCCTGGATAGTAGGGTCCTTCCTATGGTTAGGGGGAGCCAATATAATTGTATTGTTATTTCGGTTCATAGTCCTGTACATCTAGATATAGGTTTCATAGACTGCCCTAAACGCCAACGCACCTGGCGATTTGATCCTCTATTACTGTCCAGGGACTCCTTTAAAATTTTTCTCTCCCAGCAGATGCATATCTTTATGGAATTCAACCATACTCCGGATATGCCACTAACTATTGTTTGGGAGGCTCTCAAAGCCTACCTTAGAGGCCAAATAATCTCATACACAGCACATGAGAGAAAGAAACATAAACGTCTAACTGAACTGTCCCATAATATAGCGGAAGTGGACCGTTCATATGCTGATTCCCCAACACCTGAACTTTATAAGAAAAAAAATATTTTTAAAAACAGAATTCGAAAATCTCTCCATTAAACAAACAGAACAATTATTCTTTAAATCAAAACAGACATTTTATGAGCATGGAAAGAAAGCTGGAAAACTATTAGCCCATCAGGTTAGACAGTCCACAGCCGCTGACACTATTTCTGAAATTTGCACAGCAGCTGGGGTAAAGACTACCAATCCTGACACCATCAATAACCAGTTTAAACAATTTTTTTTACCCTTTATAGTTCAAAACCGCCCAGCGACTTGTCGCATATTTTCACTTTTTTAGACGGTCTGACCATACCAAAAATTGCCCTTGAAGACAGCACAAATAGACAGAGATATCAACAGAGGAAGTGATACAAGCAATTAAATACATGCAGAGCAACAAAGCACCGGGTCTGGATGGTTTCACAATTGAAATGTATAAAGAATTTGCTACCAAGCTGGCACCAATACTTAACCTGTTGTATCAGGAAAATTTTTAACCAACAGAAATGACCCCAAACTATGATGCAGGCAATCATATCAGTGTTACTTAAAAAAGACAAAGATCCCCTACTGTGTGGCTCCTACCGCCCTGTAAGCTTGTTGAATTGCGACTACAAAATCCTTACAAAAATCTTGGCCACCCGTATTGAAACTGTTGTCCCAACGGTTGTTAACCCTGAACAAACTGATTTTATACCAAGCAGGCAGTCATTCTATAACATGCGCCGCCTATTTAATGTACTGTACACACCACATTCCATAGAACAGACAGAAGTAGTGATTTCTTTAGATGCCGAGAAGGCATTTGACCGCATCGAAGGGCAATATCTATTTGCTGTTCTAGAAAGGTTTGGCTTTGGTTCCTCATTCCTAGCATTGGTTAAAATATTGTATTGCTCACCGACAGCCACAGTGCGGACAAATATCATTTCTGATTCTTTTTCACTCCATAGGGGCTGCAGACAGGGCTGCAGCCTCTCTCCTTACCTGTTCAATTTGGCAATTGAGCCACTCGCTACAGCTCTTAGGGCAGAGTATGGTATTAAAGGTATCTCACGAGGTGGTAAATTGCATAAGGTATCACTTTATGCGGATGACCTGTTATATATATCCAACCCAATAGAATCTATACCAAGACTATTACTTACCCTGGATAACTTTGGTCGCCTGTCAGGTTATAAGATAAACTATTCAGAGCTTGCTTTTTCCGATTAACCACACTGCTAGAGACTACTCTAGCTTTCCATTTAAACTTGAACATAATGTATTTACATATTTAGGAATCAAAGTCACTCATACAACGGGGAGGTTATACAACCATAACTTTAAAACACCAATAGAACGAACAAAACAAGATTTTAAAAAGTGGTCAACGCTACCAATTTCATTAGCGGGCCACATTACTATAGTTATAAGGACAGTCTTACCCAGATTTCTCTATCTTTTTCAAATCATTCCCATATTCATACCTAAGGCAACTTTTCAACAATTAGATAGCTTAATTTCATCATTCATCTGGAACAATTCAAACCCCAGGATGAAGAAAATATACTTGGAGGTCCTTAAGGAGACAGGGGGATTAGGCTTGCCTAACTTGATTTGTTACTACTGGGCTGCGAACATTGTAAAACTTTTACATTGGGCATTTACATATACGAATCAACAGGGTACAGATTGGGTTCACATGGAACTCTTATCCAATCCTTTACTGATACTCACCTCTCCCCTACCACAGAATCGTAACATACAAATAACAAACCCGGTGGTTAAAGCTTCACTTAGGATATAGCTCCAGTTTAGGAGGCATTTTGGATTAAAGCATGCTAGCGGTCTTTTTCCAGTAGCAAATAATCAATTCTTCTCGTCATCTGTGTTAGATGACGCATTTCAACATTGGCATAGAAATGGACTGGTGTTTTTCTGTGATCTATTTAAAGATGGAACATTCACATCATTTGATACACTTACCAAAGACCATAACATATCCAGATCCCATTTTTTTAGATACCTTCAAATCCAGAGCCAATTAGGCGATATTCTAGAGATGGATCCCTTTGGGGGAAAAAACGGGTCTCTATAATTTACACACTGATACAGGCATTGAAACAGATATCCTGGGACAAAACTAAAACTGCATGGGAGAGAAATTTGGGTGTAGCTTTCTGAAGAGGCATGGCGGGAAAGTTTAACTCGTATACATACGTCCTCATTGTATATACGACATGGGTTAATTCAGTTTAAGGTGCTTCACCGTCTTCACTACTCGGGGGACAAGCTTGCCAGAATCTTTCCCACCACAGAACCTGGCTGCCCGAGGTGCAGCCATAGTCCAGCCTCGGTGGGACACATGTTCTGGGCATGCCCCTCCCTCAACAGTTATTGGGGACAGATATTTAATGTATTCTCTCATATCTGTAAACAGACCATAAACCCTGATTTTCACACAGCCATCTTTGGCATACCACCCCCTAACTGTAAGGTCACAACTTTGCAAGCAAAGTGCTCTAACATTTGCCTCATTACTAGCACGCAGACTTATCCTATTCAACTGGAAGTCGAATAAAGCGCCATAATTTTTGCAGTGGTTGAGGGAGGTGCTGTCCTTTCTACCTTTAGAAAAGCTCCGATATAAAATATGTAAAACCCGCAAAAACTTTACTTTGACCTGGAGTCCTTTCATAGACTTTAATGAAGGTTTTCTTTTATTGAATGTACTTTTTATTTACCTGGTTGTAACGACAGTACTTAAATATGTGTACAACTTTATATCGTCTTCAAAAATATGGTTATTATGTGGAATTGGAATAAGAAATTCCTGCATAGTCCTTTTTTTTCTTTTTTTGAGCCTGGGGGGGTTCCTACATGATTCTTTTTGTTGTTGTTGTTTGTGTGCCTTGTATACCTGTTCCAAAAAAACTTGAAAATTAGAAAATAGAGTTTTCCAAAAAAAAAGATCATTGTATTTTTGTTACAACAATGCCAAGATGAGTAAATTTGTTAGGTGAAATCTTGAACAGAAGAAAGCTAAGCAGACATTTATCTACAGCCAAATTGATAGGAATTGGTTAAAGTTTATGTAAATTGAGTTTTTATCCAGGGCGACATGGTGCCACAGTGGTAAGCGTGGTCGTCTCACAGCAAGAAGGTCCTGGGTTCAAGCCGCGGGGTAGTCCAACCTTGTTGGGTCATCCCAGGTCAACCTCTGTGGAGTTTGCATGTTCTCCCCGTGTCTGCATGGGTTTCCTCCGGGGGCTCCGGTTTTCTCCCACAGTCCAAAGACATGTCAGTTAGGTTAGTCGGCCATACTAAATTGTCCCTAGGTATGAATTCGCGTGTGTGTGTCTGTGTGTGTATGTGTTGGCCCTGTGGTGGCCTGTTCAGGGTATCTCCCCGCCTGCTGCCCAATTACTGCTGGAATAGGCTCCAGCATCCCTGCAACCCTGAGAGCAGGATAATCGGTTCAGATAATGGATGGATGGAGTTTATAGCCAGAAAAAAATCCAAAATCCTTCAATAATGTTTAAATCTCACAGATGCAAATTTAAGGGGTCGGATACAAAAACCAACAGGTCATCAGCAAGAAGTTATACCTTGTGTTCCTGGTCTCTGTGAATACCATGGATGTTGTGGTTGCTATGCAGGGTTATGGCCAGAGGTTCTGTTGCTATTGCAAAGAGCAAGGGGCTTTGAGGGCACCCCTATCTAGGTCCTCTGCGTAACTGGAAAGAGGAAGAAATTATATCATTTGTGTATATTGAGGCCTTCGGGGACGAGTACACTAATCTGACCCAGGATATAAAATTGTCACCGAAACCAAATTTTCGCAAAGGGGAAAAAAAAAAGGTAGCCTCACTCCACCCATCGAAAGCCTTTTCCATGACAAATTATATCACCACCTCTGGGGTCTGAGAAAGCTTAGAATCAAGTGTTAAAAAGATGACAAAGATTAAAGAAAAGTGCCTGGTTTTTAACAAATCCAGTCTGGTCTGGGGAAATGATAACTGGAAGCACTGTCTCTAAATGGTGAGCTAAGGCTTTTGCCAGTATCTTCACATCAGTATTAAGTAGCAAGCTAGGTCGGTAAGATGCACAATCAAGGGGGTTCTTACTTACCCTTCTTGAGCAATATAGAATCTGTGGCTTCACGTAATGACGGAGGGAGAGAATGAGCGCTGAATGATTCACCAAACATTTCGGCCAATAGTGGGGAAAAGTTTTGAAAATTTCTCATAAAATTAGTTTGGGAAAAACCGTCTGGCCCAGGAGACTTGCCACTCCGCATGGTTCCAATTGTTTGCATTATTTAAATTTCAGATATGGTCTCTTCAAGTCTATCTTTAACGTTCACATCAGTGGAGGGGATCTCAAGTTTTTGGAAAAAAAGAATCCATTAATGACTGATTTTCAAGGGGGTCAGAAGCATAAAGTTTTGAATAAAATTACATTTATTTCACCATGGTTAGTAGTGACTATACCTGAAGAAGTACGAATTCCTACTATGGTTTGAAGAGCTGATGCTTGGCAAAAGCTGATGTGCAAGAATTCTACCAGATTTCTCCCCTGGCTCATGGCCTGGGCAGCCTGTCCAGGGTGTCTCTCCGCCTGCTCCGACCGTGAGAGCAGGATTGACGGTTCAGATAATGGGGGGATGGATAGATGGATTTCAAAAGGAGATGCTCTACCTGTTCAGTTGACAACACTTCTAATTCTGTTTGTAGTGAAAGACTTTTTATATAGGTCGGGTGGTGGGGAAGTAGCAGAAGTTCTATTAAGTTACAGGATTTCATCCTGTAAGGCATTAACACGTTGCATTTTACATTTTGGGGCATAAGCAGAGTTGAGACGTAATTTGACCCCTCATTTTTAATGTGCTTTTAATGTTACTCATAAAGTTGCCATGGATATGTCTGGGGTTCGATTTATTTCGATTAGACTGAAATGGGATGGAAGCTTTGTCAGAAAGTAGGAGAGTTAAAACTGCCACAGTTGGCGGGATAAGGATTAGTTTGGTAAAGTTAGCTCAAGAGTCAATGGGGCGTGATCTGAAATTACCACAGCCTGATAACTGCATTTTCAAACCGATGAGAGTAGTTTTTTTTTTTTTAGAAAAAAGAAATCAACCCGAGAGTAAGTCTAATGAACAGGTAAAAAGTGAATAGTCACGAGCCAAACATAGAAAATGCTAAACATCCGATACTCCATGGGAGTTTAGAAATGTATTGACAATAGAAGAACATGGGCGTTGGGGTGGCGTGGCGGTCTGTTCAGTTGCCTACCAACATGCGGATCGCCGGTTTGAATCCCTGCTACCTCCGGCTTGGTCAGGCATCCCTACAGACAAAATTGGCCGTGTCTGCTGGTGGGAAGCCGGATGTGGGCATGTGTCCTGGACGTTGCACAAGTGCCTCCTCGGGGGGATGGAGAAGGGGGGGAATAGCATGATCCTTCTATGCACTATGTCCCCCTAATGAAACACCTCACGGTCAGGTGAAAATTGGCTGGCAGCTCCCCATGTATCGGAGGAGGCATGTGGTAGTCGGCAGCCCTCCCCAACTTGACAGAAGGGGTGGCACAGAAACTGGGACAGCTCGAAAGAGTGGGGTAGTTGGCCAAATATACAATTGGCAAGGGGGGGGTAATAGAAGAACATTTAGAAAGAGGGGCAGGTTTTGATGAGCTGCGATCAATACTGGTGGACCGGGCACATTTAAATTCCCCACCAAGGATAAGACTGGGTGTATTGACGTCAGGTAAGTGGGATGTAAAAATCCTTACATAATTGCGTATCATCCCAATTTAGAACATATATTTTGGCTAGAATAACTAGACTATTACACATCCGATTAGTGACAATTATGTAACAACCCCTTGAATCTGCATCAACCTTTTGACACAGAAAACAGAATATTTTTGTTAATCAGGATAGCGGCCTGTCTGGATTTGATTTGAAATTTTGGGTGGAACAACTCGCCTACCCAACTACAGTGAAGCTGAACTTGGTCTGAGTCACGATGGAGCATTTCCTGGAGAAATGGCAATCTGAGTGTTGAGGTGTTTAAGATGAGTCAGATGGAATTCTGAGGTTTCCAAAACGGTCACACCCCTCACCTTGGCTGCTCCATGAGAATCCTGTCCATGAATATCACAAACAATCGGAGACAAGGGACAACCTTGGCGGAGTCCAACATGTCTTTTGGACTGTGGGAGGAAACCGAAGTACCCGGAGGAAACCCATGCAGACACAGGGCGAACATGCAAACTCCACACAGAGAACGCGACCCCCAAGGTTGCACTACCCCAGGGAGTCAGACCCGGTTCGCGAGCCACATGCAGCTCATCGATGACTATACCGCGACCCCTACAAGTCTCCAATCTTGCGCTTTTTAGTGTTCCTCAACCAAATATTCCACCAAACAACCTGAGACACCCGCAATAGTATTAAAGAAAATACACTGCCAGAATGATTATTTGTTCCCAACGGAAAATGGGCGATGTAGATCCAAAGCACCGTTTTATCGAATTATTGAACAAATGGCAGGGAACTCTAAAATATTACACCTACTCACTCATCACACCACTGGACATCCTCAATGTTTTGTCTTTTTCACTTGAAATACTCAATGTATGCTGCAGTTGTTTAAAAGCAAGCTTTAAAAAAGGAGCCATCAATTTTGATTTAACAGTTTCTAATCTCATTCCTAAAAAAAAAAAATGTAGGAACCCCGAAGCTCAGACAGAACTGAAGACCTGGGGACTGTCCTTTGATGAGAGTCTCCTGAACCTGGCAGGCAGGGTCCTCCCAAGAGAGAAAGTTTTCCAAGGACCAAAAATGGTGAAACAACCTAGTAAACGTGTTTTGGTTCATAGGGTGTTGACTGAGACTGTTTTGTTTGATGTTACAACCAAATTCACAATTTTTCCTGCTGTTTTTTTCCATTTTTTCAGCTGTACCCACACGGTTTACAGATAATTCAACAAAAGGGAAACAACAAAAAAAAGGAAAAGAAAAAAAGCAAAAAAAAACACCCCCCACCCCCCGCTTTACTTCAGCTTGAAGTGTTGTTATAGCCGTATAAATTAAAGACATGAATAAATATATTTTTAAAAAAGGGAAAGGAGGGGTCAGGGAGGGGAGTTGTGTGTGGATGTGTGTAGTGGTATGGCTGCGTGTATATGCATAGACGGATAAGGTGAATTGAGAAAATAGTGATGCATGTATGATACAGAATGTATACAAGGGTCTGGAACACTTCATTGTCTCCATATAGCCATGGCCGGCCTCCACCTTTTAATAAATATGTCTTTCTGAAGTCTCAGAGTATGTTATTTGTTCCATCTGATATATTTCCCATACTTTCTCAATCCATAAATTGTAAGTTGGAGGGTCAGATTTTAACCACTTAATTGTTATGCATTTAATTGTTGCTGTTAGTAATATTTGCAAATGGTATTTTTTAGCTCTTCCGGCATTAATCCCAGTAATGCCATCTTTGGATCTTTTGTGAAGTTTTGGTGGAATACTTCAAGTGCCTCAAATACCCCTTCCCAAAATGTTCTTAATTTAGGGCATGTCCAAAATATGTGGGTATGGTTGCCAATTTGTGTTCCACAATTTCTCCAGCATTTATTTGAGTGTGTTGGGCCCATTTTAGCCACTATTTCTGGTGTCTGAAAGAATCTCATAGTTACCTTCCATTTGAATTCCCTTCATGTATTTGAATTGGTTACTAGATTTGCTTCAGTACATATTTCTTCCCACATGTCCTGTGGTATATCTGTATTCATTTCAGTTTCCCGTCTTCCTTTTATCTGCAGTGTATTATTCATATTCAAGCCTAAAAATATTTGGTAAACATCACTTATGACTTTCTTATCCCCGATCCCTGTTTGTAATTTTATCAAGAACTCTTCAATTGGAGTGGGCACCAACACGCGATCCCACTCTTTGTTTTGTTAGAGTCCCTTAATTGTAAATAGCGGAAAAAATCTATGGTAGGAAGCATAAACTCCTCTCTCAGCTGTTCAAATGATTTAAGGATGCCATCCTTATGAAGTTTATGTAGATACTGAAACCATGTTCTGACCATTTTCTAAAACCTGCGTCTATATGGGAGGGTACAAAATCCTTTATAAATCCGATACTAGTTAGTGCAGAGATTACTTTAGGAAATCCAAATGGCAGTTTTATTTTCCTCCAGATTTTTAGTGTAACTCTAGCCCATTTGAGTTTCTTTTAAGGGGACATCTAGGAAAGGCAAGGTCTGTAGGGGCTTCACACACAAGCTTTTTTTCTATGTTAAGCCAACGAGTACATGTAAGGGCTGAATCCATATTGTTAAAAGGTTTTAACTGTGCAACCCAAAAATAATATCTTAGATTCGGGAGTTTGAGCCCTCCATGCGGTTTTGATAGACTGAGACTGTTTTTGTCTAATTTTTCCATTTATTTATTATCTAGTTTGAGTACAATCCATGGGCAGGTGACTGGAGTAAGGAGATGCGTGGGGTGCCTCTGATCAGCTCTCCTCCGCTAAACCACTGGCTGATGCTTTACACTCGCCGCAATGCCAGTGAAGCACAGTCCCTTTTGCAGACCCTCCAGAAGGTCGCATATCCTTTGGGCATCTGTATGGAGAAGGCTATCATGTGAGTTTTTATAGCGTGGGAAAGGAAGGATTACTGCACCACCATGTAATAGAAACAATTTGCAGACATAAAGATAAAATGAAATGCATATTTTTTACTTCCGCAACGACATGCTGCATATCTGAAAGAAACAGACCATTGGGGTGGGATTTAAGTAAGGGGCAGTCGGTTTGATTGATTCTTCTTTGTTTTCTTTTTTTAATGAATGAACTCAAACCATTGTTTTCATTTTGGAGAAAATGTCTCCTGGTTGTGATGAGCTGAAGATGCAACTGCGTCAAATGATATTTCATAGTGTTCGCATGCAGCTAGTTTTATGAGGGTGTGGTGAGGAAATTGATATCTAATTACTTCTGGACATTTTACTTGACACCCACCCTCTCATGCAAAGAGATGTAATTATGAATTAATGCCTTTCCCAGGAAGAGAAAGCACAGGATTCTTTAGTAGCAAATAAAAAGGGCAATGTTTGTTTTGCGAATGTTTGCCACATAATGGTAGACAAATGAGGTTGCTGTGTATAAAAGGAGTAAAATGTGGTTTTCCACGTGGTCTTTAGTGCACCTCTAAAGGGAGACCAAGTAGAAAATGGACTTTAGTACTTGTTTACTCAAAGGCAATCACTTGACGTGACTGGAAATCTAAAATTATCTTTAAAGTAGTGCGAGTACGAAGATAAATCATCAGCAATGACCCACATATTTGTGCTCCTTACTACAGATTAATTGCATCATTATGGCATCATTTAGAAAAAATAATGTGTCAAATTGTTTTTTTTGTTGTTTTTTATTTATTGTTTATTTTGACTTAAATAAAAGAAAAAAAATGCACTGATCTTTTGTCGTTTATATAGGTCTATGTCTTCGCACAATGACAGGCGGAGTACCCCTCTTCATTTCAGTGCATGTTTTACTTGGAATTTCTTTGCATGTGACAAATAAAGTACTTGAAATTGTTATCAACAATGTAGCATTTCTTTCCTATAGGGTGGAGTATGTGGATCAACAGGAGTCTCTGATGAGGGCGCTGCAGAAGAATGTTAGTCCAGACATTCAGATGGTGAGTCACTGAAAGTAAAGTATATGAGAGGTGGGACTGATCTTGGTAATTGCTGTAGTGTAGTGTTTTCTCTCGTATGTGTGCGAGTGAAGTTTTGTGCTGTAACAAGACATGTCATCCCAACAGAAATCTGTAGTAATTTGATGCTGGCTTTGCATTTATGCTTCCTAAACTTAATAGCTGAGATTTTGAACCTTCTTTTGATTATTTTGCTGAAAAATGAATCAAGTAATAATTTAGCAAGGCGTAGTTAACTCCCCTAGGGAGTAAAGTAGGAAACATTAGTTTTACAATCAGGGTGTTAAAAAGACTTTCTACCTTGAAACAATGTACTGTGTCAATACCAAAATGTAGCTCATGTGAACCTTATTAAATATTGAACTGGTGTTTAAGTGTCTGTATTGATCACAGCCCATTGTAGAACATTAAATCAGGTAGTGCAAGTTGTATTAATTGAGTGTCAAATCCTTTTATCTAGTTGTGCTAATATTTTCACTATTTTGAGTAAACATAGTGGCTATTTTGAAATTTATTCATCAAATTTTAATCCCTTTACAATTGTAAATTTGAAGAGCTTGACCAGCATACAGCCCTAGGTAACATTAAAGGTTCACCAGGGTTAACACTGGCATACTTCCCATCGCTTATTAAGAGGCTGATATACCGAAACAGTCTAAAACCCATTACACTGTGACAAGTTTGAAACAAGTTTGTCGCATTCCAGTTTATTCAAGCCAATTAGCCTAGACATTTATGGACTCATGTAGAGCCAAACTGCCTTCGAATATAAAATTGTAAAAAATGTATTAAGTGGTTTCCGGTTCCGCCACCGAGAGAATGGCAGCCTAATTTTCGAGCTCCCCGACGGTTTTGAGAAATAACCCCAAAAATTTAAGTTCTGTTAACCTTGTACAACCTAATACAGCGTCAGGCTAACCTGGAAGCTAGGCTGATAGACCAGGAGGGCCGAGCCGAGCGCGGGGAGATCATTTAAGGGTTTACGGAATACCCGAAGATAAAGAGGGCACTGATACGGTTGGCTTTATAGACAACTCATTTAAAAGCGCGTTGGACCTTCCCCGTGTCAGAGACCTCGGAACTGAGTGGGCACACCGGGCATTAGCACCAAAGCCCAGTAGCCCGCAGGCAAAGCCCCGATCTCTAGTGGGCAAATTCGGGAGTTATAGGACGAAAGAGGAGGTGCTCTGGAGAGCCTGGCAGGAAAAAAGTGTTCTGCAACAATGCCTGCTTTTACATCAACAAGGACCCCCCCCCCTTGGAAGTGCTTAAGAAACGTAGTGAATAATAAGCCGAAGCCAAGGAAGTTTTGAAAGAAAAACAAAGTTTCAGACACGGTACCCTGCAAAGATGGGGGTCTTCTACGTCGACGGCACCCGGCTATACAAGGATGCTACGGAGGCAACGAGGGATATGGCTTCGCGAGGATTCCCAGTGTCTGTGGTGAAGTCCTCCGCCTCTCCGCATCAAGAGGAGACCGGGCTCCTGTCTACGTGGCGGGGAGACAGCGCGACCGGGGTGTAGATCAAGAACTCAACTCAGCGGAAGGCAGCACACAGCCCAAGAAAGACCTCCACTCTCAATATAAAGAGAATCTCCAGAAATTCAGAAGGCGATGACCCCCCGCAACAGGAGACTGATGGTCTACAGTTTTGGCTCAAATGCAGATAAGTTTGATCTGATTTCTGAGTGCTGTGCCTTACCATGGTTATTTACATAGCTACATATAAATCCTACAGTTCTATTTTCTAACTAATTAAAAGAGTCGGGACTTGTTAATTGGCAAACTGTTCACAATTTGTTTTGTTTTTGTTTTTTCTTCTCTCTATAATCTCACTATTATTTACAACTTTATTTGGACATTGGCTAGCATGCGGCCACACCTTAGGGCCCCACCTCTGTTGCAACGTGGGACATTCCCTTATGGGAGCTTTGACTTTACAAAGCCCCGTAAGGCTCTTTTGAAACGAGCCTCAACATCGGAAACAACTGTTCATAACTGTTTCGGTGGTATTTTGTTAAAAATTGTTTTGACTCGGTTCTTGTTTTATGTTTGTTTCCTGGAAGAGATATTTTTGTTGTACAAATCTAATGCCAGTAGAGACATCGGGAGCGGTTTATTTGTGGTAACCAATGTAGGAGACTATGAATAAGCAAGTCCTTAAAGTTATTTCATATAATGTGGATGGGATTTTAAACCCAGCTAAGAGAAGTCAAATACTGTCAAAAATGAAAAGGGAAAATGCACAGATAGTGCTCCTGCAAGAGACGCATCTCACTTCAGTAGAACATGAAAACCTAAAAAGAATGGGGTTTTCGAGGGTGTATTATTCATCCTATATAAATCAGGTCATAGAAGAGGCGTAGCAATTTTAATATCACAAAAAGTACCATTTGAACAACTTTCAGAGGTTTCGGACAAGGAAGGGAGGTATATATGAGTCTCAGGAAAATAGATGACACTATCATAACACTGGGTAGCATTTATGTCCCCCCTGGAAGTGATTTTGCTTTTTACTGAAAAATATTTGATTTGATGATAGGGGCCACAGGAATTGTCATATGCGGTGGAGACTGGAACGTACGTCTCAACCCAAAACTAGATTCATCAAAAAACTCATCCGCTACATTATTACATAGGAAAATTAATGTTCTAATGGCAGAACTGGGCATATTAGATCTTTGGAGAGATTTTTATTCATCAGGCCGTGATTATACTTTTTCATTCATGCCCCCATGATGTATACTCGAGGATAGATTATTTTTTTGTGTTAAAGAGAGACCGCCATAGAATGCGTAGTTGCAATATTGGAAGTATTGACTTAACTGATCATGCACCTCTCTCTTGCACTATACATATCAGAGATAACCTGGGGGGAACATTGTGGAGGCTAAATACAAGTGTCCTAAACAACCCACAATTTGAGACTCAAATGAGAGAGGAATTAAAATGTTGCTAGAAGAGAATGATAAGCGAGAGGTTGATTCGGCTATAGTATGGGATACCTTAAAAGCAGTCGTTGGGGGGGAAATTATATCTTTCTGTGCACATAAAAAGAAAGAAAAACAATTAAGACTAATAAATCTTAATAAAGAATTAAAAGATCTTGAGACACAACATAAAAGGGAATAAAAACCTAATCTGATGACAAAAATAAAGAAAATTAGAAATGAAATAAATATATTGTGTTCACAGGAAATTGAAAAAAGATGATATTTACAAAACAGAAATATTATGAGTCAGGCTCAAAATCAAGTAAACTTTTAGCAAGGAAGCTACAAAAACGACAAGCGGATAACACAGTATACAAAATAAGGAACCCGGTCTCTAAGACCATACAATATAAACAAGATGAAATACAAAAAACGTTTAAAAAAATACTACGTCCTTGTACACACAACCCCGCTTGGAGGACGAGCAACAAATTGGAAAGTTCCTTGATTCTCTCAATTTACCTGTTCTATCAGAGGAACAAAATCAAACATTAACAGGTGCATTAACTGAGACGGAGCTAAACAGTGCAATCTGCAGGCTCAAAGCGAATAAGTCACCCGGTCCGGATGGCTTCCCGTCAGAGTGGTATAAGGCTTTTCGACTCAAGTTAATACAAAACCTTCTTCGGGCTTGCAATACATGTTTAATGGATGCTAAAATGCCTCCATCATGGAGTGAGGCAGTTATCTCGGTTATCCCAAAGGAGGGAAAGGACAGATTAGAATGTGGATCATACAGACCAATTTCAGTGCTGAATATTGATTACAAATTATATACAGCCATCTTTGTCAAAAGACTGGAAAAGATCCTTCCCCAGCTTATACATAATGACCATACTGGGTTTATCCCACAAAGATGAGCTCACGATAATATTGGACGATCATTGCACATATTAAACCCTATCCAACATTATAAATGGGAAGCCCTGTTAGTTAGTCTGGATGCTGAGAAGGCTTTTGAGTCAGTGAGTTGGCTGTTCTTATACAATGGTCTTGAAAAATTTGGCCTACACAAAACTTTGTAAAGGGCATCCGTACGTTATATAATAAACCATTAGCCTGAATTAAAATAAATGGGTACCTTTCAGACACTATTATATTAGAGCGTGGTTCGAGACAAGGGTGCCCAATCTCACCGTTACTCTTTGCAAGAGGCTCAATATAAAGCGCACAGTGGATAACGCAGACTGAAAGCATCAAAGGCATCTGCATAAATGAAGACCACAAACTGGCTTTGTACGCTGATGATATTTTGATTTATTTAACTAAACCTCCGAACTCATTTTCTGAATTAATGAAACTCCTAGAAACATTTGGTAGATATGCAGGATACAAACTAAATGTAAAGAAAACGCAAATTTTGGCTTTTAATTATACACCCTCAAAACACCTAAGGGAAAAATTCCACCTTAATTGGAATCGGAACTCATTGAAATATTTAGGAATATACTTACCGAAAAAAATCTCAACACTGACAGAGATAAATTATGGTCCCCTCTTAACAAAATTAAAGACGACATACATGGATGGAATGCTGTCTCTTTCCTTGGTCTCAGTCATCGAATTGATTCTGTAAAGATGAACATCCTTCCACGATATCTCTATTTATTTCAAGCACTCCCTGTAGAAATTTCTTCAAAACAATTCTCCAAATTGAATAAGATCATTTCCAGATTTATTTGGCAGGGAAAAAAACCCAGGGTTAAACTCAAAACTCTACAACTACCAAGGGAGGAAGGAGGAATGTCATTACCCTGTTTCAAGGATTATTTTTATGCAGCTCAGACTAAACCCTTAATCAACATATGTAACCCAACATTTCATGCCAGGTGGAAAGATATTGAACTCTCTATTATGAATGATTCTCCAATTCATGCAGTATTGGCTCAAAAAATTAGGAAGGTTTATAGATAAGGTGCAAAATCCATGGGTTAACGCCCAACTAAAAATCTGGAATATGATAAGAGAAGAATATAAACTGGGCTATACATTACAGATATTTCAATGGTGTGCCTATGATCCTGAATTCAAACCTAATAAAATGGATTATAGATTTAATTCCTGGATTTCAAAACGAATAACAACATTCTATTTGCTAACAGAAAAGGGACACTTAAAAGACTGAAAAGTTGAGGAAAGAATATGATCTTGAAAAATCTGATTTTTATAGGTATCTCCGGTTACGTAATCATTTTGAACATAACATTAAAGATAAAACAGACGTTAATGATCCTATACTGAGGATATTTATTGGTGCCTATCAAAAAGACCCAAATAGGGGTGTTGTCTTGAGATTTTATAAAGGCCTTATGACAAAAAAATCCCACTCTACAGAATACATCAAAGAAAAATTAAAAAAAGAAGGTAACTTTACAATATCAAATGAGGATTGGCTTGATGTATGTAAATTCCATTGGAAATGCACCAACTCCCACATATAGCGGGAGTTTGGGTGGAAGTGTTTTAGTTGATTTTTTTTTTTTACTGCACCAAACAGAAAGCACATATTGATGGGGGGGGGGGGGACACCAAATGTTGGAGACGGTGTGGACTTCAGGAAGCCAACCACTGGCACATATTCTGGGAGTGCCCAATGATAAGACCTTTCTGGGCAGAGCTTCACAAAGCATTGGAAAGCATACTTAATAATGATCTGCCCTTGTAATTTTCCACAATATTCTTAGGAAATACCGATTTCCAGGCAGGATGGCCGGATGAATATTTATTTGGTATTTTGACATGTTCTGGTAAAAAAGCACTCAAGACATTGGTTACTTCTTGAACCCCCCACAATACAGGAGTGAATAAATATAGTAAATGACATTTATGTTATGGAAAAGATAACTATTTCCCTCCGTCTTCAGAAAAAGAAGTTTGTTAAATTCTGGACGGAGTGGGTCAAATATGTGAGGCCCTTAAGGCCAGATTTTGTGGAGATATTGAATTAATTAGATTTTAATACACCCTCTCTCTCTACCCTCACAATCCTTTTCCCTACCATGCATTGGGAACCTTCACACTCTCCCTACCACAAACTGGGAATCCTCATATCAACTCTCTCCTGTATAGTCTTATGTACACACGTTACCTCTCCCAAATTGTATAAAGTTCTTAAAGTTTGCCTTTTTTTCTATATGCATGTATGTATGTATATATATGTTCTTTGTTTTTTTTACGTGTAAGTTTTTTAAAAAAAAACTAAATGGCAGAAGAAAATTAAACTGTTATTGTTTTGATATACATTTTGTAATATATACTGCTGTGAAAAATAAAGAATTAAAAAAATGTATTAAGTGGAGGAAGCTCAAGTGTGCAGTGCAGCAACCTTTAATGCAGTGTTAGTCGGACCCGCATGCGGCTCTTTGATGACTACATTGTGACCCTTTTTAAGTCTCCAATTTTGCATTTCTAGCGCTTTTTAACCAAATATTTCGCCAGATATTGTCTTGAGACATTTGCAGCGGTGACATTCTTTTACACGCAGCAAGGAGGTTCTGGGTTTCAGTCCCGGGGTAGTCTAACCTTGAGGGTCATCCTGTGTGGAGTTTGCATGTTCTCCCCGTGTCTGCGTGGGTTTCCTCCAGGTGCTCTGGTTTCCTCCCGCAGTCCAAAGGCGTGCAGGTCAGGTGAATTGGCCGTACTAAATTGTCCCGGGGGGGTGAGAGACAGAGATGGCCTGGCGCCCTGCCCAGGGTGTTTCCCAGCCTGCCGCCCAATGACTGCTGGAATAGGCTCCAGCATTCCTGCAACCCTGAGAGCACGATAAGCGGTTTGGATAATGGATGGATGGGTGTTAAAAGCTTCGTAAAGCTTAACACATGGCCATCATAAAAACACACACTGTAAATTTGTCACACTTGAATGGTCTCCTCCCAGTTCTACTCTTTGTTGAGTTGTCTTCTTTCTCAGATCCCATTTAAGACCACAGGGTTAGCGGTATCTAACACACAATGATAGTCCCAGTTCACCTAAATTGGGTCACATGAAAGAAACTGCAATAAACATCAAGGCCAGTTCTTTTCAATTGTGCTACATGTGGTTTTTGGGCAGAATTTGGCACTTTCACCCTGTCAGCAGCTAAAAACATTTGGATGGAATACCTGGGAAAGGAATATACTATCGCCCTCTTTTTATTAATTTCCGTTGAAGCCAGGTATGAACCATCTTAAGGCTGCTCAAGGGAATATTTTTATGGTAAGCTATTACATTTTAATTGCTAGTGGTGTTCAGGATGTCCCCCAAGCCCTGATGAAAATAAAAAACAAAACTTGCATGGATTTGCTGACTTACCTATTTGTCAATTGCTGAGCATGTCCTTTGCTTCCCCTTGAAATCTTTACTGGTACACAGGAAGTGACAGATTTTACGTGTTTATAAACCAGCATTTATCTAATATGTATGTTGTATTTATGCTACTTAAATTTAGTACTTTGATTTTGTTAGTTACACACAAATGACAAAAACGTTAAAAACCATCTGGAATGATTCTCGATTTTTGTGTTCAACCAACATGAAACAGAATTTTGAGAATCATAGTCAACTACAACAGCATACTGCTTCATCTAATGCCAGTGGGTGGAAATTCCCATAAGAAACTTTAAAATACAGATTCACTTTTTTTGAACATGGAGCTCAAAAAAATGTTGTGGGGCATCACTTCAAATCATACAGACAATACCTTGACTGACCGTTTCACTATTGAGGAACATACCACTTTACTGAATCTTATTGCCAAGCTTCAACGAAATGTTCAAGCCATCAACAAACATAATACATCTGGGGCGCCCCGGTGGGTCTAATGGTAGAACGCGTACCACATGTAAGGCTGAATCCTTACCGCCTGGGTTTAAATCCAGCCCGGGCCCTTTGCTGCATGTCATCCCCTCTCTCCCCTGCCTTTCCTGTCTCTCAACTATCGCTATCAAACAATGGCGGAAAATGCTCAAAACAAAACAACAAAAAAACAAAACATTAATATATCTTATTTTCGAAAACCGGAAGCTAAAATTGGGGGGGGGGGGTAAACCTATCTTTTAACCACTGTTTTGTAATTGATGGCTATGGTGACATGTTTTGTTGTTGGCCTGAGGAAGAGCTGATAGATGGTAAAGTTAACGATTGGAGAAAAAAAAGTATTTGGAGCATTTCAGTGTGGAGACCCCACTCCTTTGTTCTATGTTTTGCAATTTTTGTCTTGCACCTACATATTCTTCTGGATGTGTGCACACTTGGTTCCTCTTCTGATGTTTTGTTGTTTCAACCATCAGCAAGCATGAAAATGCAGAACAATGGTATCATCAGTGCTTCACCTATGCCCCACCCTCGTCTTTTTTTCTTTCTTTTTTTTTTCTGTGTTCATATTTAAGTCTGACTGGTCAAGTCAACAGAACTTTAATGTAAGATCTTGGTTTTATTCGTTTTGCTCCTAAGGTGGTAGTGATCCTACCCAGTAGTAGGAAGGACAAGTACGACAGCATAAAGAAGTTTCTTTGTGTGGACTTCCCCATCCCCAGCCAGTGCGTGTTGTCTCGCACCCTCAGCAAGCCACAGACTCTCATGAATGTGGTTAACAAACTTGCTCTGCAGATGGTCTGCAAGATGGGTGGGGAGCTGTGGACTGTGGAAATCCCTGTAAGTATGTCTAATTCTTTTTTTCCCCCAAAGGAAAGCATTTGTGTAGGTCAGTGATTCTCAATCCAGTCCTTAGGTATTGCCAGTACTGCTGGTTTTCTATTCTGGCAGGTAGTTAATTACATTCCCCTGTGGTTCCAGATCTCAAATATCCCTGATTGTAGGTTGGATTAATTGAAACAAATGGTGAATGAATTCAAATATCTGGCTGAATGGAAAACTAGTAGTAGAGGAGGTACCCAAGGACTATATTAAAAACCAGTGCTATAGGTTGTTTGTAAAGTATAAAAAACTGAAATGGCCAAAATTGTTTAAAAGAATGGTACTCCTTTTACTCAAACATTAAAAAGGAGTGTAGCCTTTTCTTTAGAGCTTCTTTAAAAATAGAATGTACTATCAGATGACTCTTTTTGCTTTATTTTATTGTTACTTTCAATATTATGGGGCTTGTCCACGTGATGTGGAGCTACAACCCTCCTAACACTGATTCACCAACTACAGATACTGCATCTCATATTCCCCATCTCACATCCAGCCTACACAACATGCCAAAACACATCCTGAAGTAGAAAATGTGAAATTATAGTTTGTGAAATGTTCTCAGATGCAGTCCCAAAACACATGACTCTACATTTCATCCATAGTAGGCCTATTGTAACTTGTTATATTGTAAAATATGTTGTTGGCCTAGCTCTTAATATTACCAGGAAACTACCAGCTAGTGATGGGCTGATATGGCCAAAATCCTATGTAGTGGTATGTTTAGAATTGTGGGTGGAAATGAATGTTGTTGTTTTTTTTTTCATTTTCCTTTTAGTACGATTCTAGAAGTTGAGTACAACTGTTTTGTGGAAAAGATTTTTTTTCTTTTAAATTGCTTATTGACTAATTAAATATTGTAAACAGCTATTTACTAGAACGTCGGGTTAGTAAGTAGCAATGAGACAAGGAAAGTAAACTGGCAAAGTATTTTGATCATTTCTTGATAGTAAATACAACTGGTGATATCAGTGGTGGTAGACACCATTATGGCAAATCTGGCAGCGCACATTTTTCTACCGCTTCTAGTAACAAACCAATCACCACTACTATTGACATATATTGTCCTTGTGCATGCTCAATAATTGAGGTAGGAGAGTCAGACAGGTGAATCAGTTCATCTGGACGCAACGTTTAGTCAGAGAAATGTTTCATCACTTATCCAAAGTGACTTTGTCAGTCTCAACTGGAGGGGAGGGGAGAAATCCCACATTAAACAGGCCCTGGTTAAGTTGTGGTTATCCTAACTGGGTGTTTGTCAAAGCCAGCAAGATGCCCCAAACATTGCACAACTCGATCAAATAGAGGAGAAGGACAATAGAATAGAGGAGGAGGACTGCCTAAGCGTAAACCAGTGGTGATTCCGTGTGTGGCGGGAGTGTTGGAACAGTTGAAATGTGTATTTCCAAACACCCTGTCTCGGTTGCTTTCAAACCCTAAAATATGCTGCACCAGAAATTGGTGCACCCCAAGGATCAGGTCCCCCGGCACAAACGGAGCAATATAGTGTATGCTGTTCAGTGCCGGGAGGATTGCCATGACATGTACATCGTGGAAACCAAATAGACGCTGGCCGAGAGGATGGCACAGAAGAGCTAACCCGTCAGGCCAGGACTCCACAGTCTGCACTCATCTACGGGCCAGTGGCCAAGGATGAGGATGTGCACATCCTTGATAGGGAGGAATGCTGGTTTGAACGGGGAGTCAAAGAGGCCATCTATGTGACGAGGGAACGACCATCCCTGAACCGGGGGGGCTCAGAGTACATGTGACGCCATCTTACAGTGCTGTGATTCCAACTAATCCCTAATCCTCTGTGAATAGTACACATTGCCAAGAGGGAAAGAGGAAGGCCAAAGAGTGAGGTTTGTGGATGTGGTGAGGGAAGACGTGTAGGGGGCTGATGTGACAGAGGAAATTGCAGAAGATGAGAAGAAATGGAAAGGAATGATCTGCTGTGGCGATCCCTAAAGGGAGCAGCTGAAAGTAATAGTAGTCGTTGAAACTAGTTAATGGTAATGCCTAATGCATATGAAACCAATGGTTGGTTTCAGTCGTTATGCAACTGTGCTGTTTATAAGGTTGAGGGATACCCGCAGTCAGTTGAGACTGACAAAGTCATTTGGATTACATGATGTTACCGTCATTTAGCCGACGCTTTTATCCAAAGCGACTTACAATAAGTGCATTTAATGTAGGAAATCAGAACTACTAGTCATCAGAGGTCATAAGTGCATCTTCTCTCTAAACAAGCATATAAGAGCAAAACAAGTGCTAAAGTAAAAGCGTGAGAAAGAGATTTTTATTTATTTATTTATTTTGCTGGGTGAATACAATAAGTGCTACAAGCAAGTAACAGGGTAGTAGTTTTTGAAGAGGTGAGTTTTCAACCTGTGCTGAAAGATGGGCTGCGACTCCGCTGTCCTGACATCAGTGGGGGGAGTTCATTCCACCACTATGGGGCCAGGACAGAAAAGAGCCTCGACTGGGTCGATCGGCAGCAGGGGCCTCTGAGCGACGGGGCAACTAGGCGTCCTGAGGCAGCAGAGCGAAGTGGTCGGACGGGGGTGTAGGGCTTGACCATGACCTGGAGATGGGAGGAAACCGTTCCTTTCACTGCCCTGTAGGCTAGCACCGGAGTCTTAAACTGGATGAGTGATGAAATGTTTCTCCCACTAAACCTGTCCAGATGAGCCGTTTCACGTTTGCATTACTGGCAGATATTGTAGGGAATCCAGACTAAAATCTTCCAAATCCAGTCAGGAGTTTTAAATTGGAAAAGTTCTAATGGATGAATTAAACTCTTGACAGAGAACTAATCTGTAATCAAGTTTAGACTTGATGCTTATTTATTTCCTCTTCTGTAACAGCTCAAGGAGCTGATGGTTGTGGGCATTGATTGCTACCATGATAGTGTCTCTGGAAAGAGGTCCGTTGGAGCCTTGGTGGCAAGTCTCAACCGGGGCATGACTAGGTTAGTGACCACAGACTGGTTAATGTAGTACTTGACATGTCAACTGGTCCCCTGTCATCACCTGTATTTTAGAGGTTGACCCAACCCCATACAGAATGACCACCTTGAAAGTTCCAATTGTGTAACATGAACATGTTGTTAACAAGGTGGTTCTCAAAGTGTGTGCTGCAGAACCAACGGCAGGAGATCATGGATGAGCTGAAGATGGCCCTGACTGGCAAGTTTTCTTTTTGTCTAACTTCCAGACATTTTTTTTCTGAAGGTTCACTTTTAGCCTGTATCATCTGATCATTGAGTTGAATTTTGTTTTTGTTTTCCAGCTGCGCTGAAGCACTTTTACAAGTTTAACCAGTGCTTACCGTCACGTATTATCGTGTACAGAGATGGAGTGGGAGATGGCATGCTCAACAGTGTGGTTGGCCACGAGATTGCTCAGATCTTGGAAGCCATCCAGATACTTGGAAAGGATTATATGTAAGTGTTGCATAGCCAGTCACTGTTACTTTAATGTGCATTGTTCTTGCTGCGGCCCACAATTATAGAACTATATAAAGATATCCATCAAAGATTGCATTTCTCAAGACACAGACATTTTTAAAGATGG
Source organism: Lampris incognitus (assembly GCF_029633865.1). NCBI lineage: Eukaryota > Metazoa > Chordata > Actinopteri > Lampriformes > Lampridae > Lampris > Lampris incognitus. The sequence continues at coordinate 144,923,802 of NC_079211.1, forward strand.
CTGTCCATCTTCTATGATGACAGAAAATGGATATGAATATCACTGACAAATAGTTCAAAGTTATGATCTCATTTTTAAAATTTTGCCAGTACTTGTTACAACATTGGTTGAGGCTAATAAGTAAAAAGTATCTACGATGGGCTTGGGAAAAGGTTGTAGTTCCCTATTGAGATGGGCTGCTAACGATCCCAGTAGACGTCCAGCAATTGAGCTAATTAAGGCTAATCACACCATTCGACATAGTTTCAAATTTAGACATTAAAACAAAGGTGTCCAGGGCTTTATCCAGTAGCGTACCGTGGGGTTTCAGTCAGGGCCTTCAGTAAGGAATCCCACACACACGAATTTCTCATATGGGTGCCTATACAGACACACACAAAATACATTACACATTATACACATTACTGCATCAACACCAACAAGACAGCTGATCTTCAAATCAAGTTTCCACAGTTGATGTAGTGTTCAGCAGTCATATTGTCAGTGCACTGCCTTCACTTCAATAAAAAAAATGTGCAAACCAATGTGAAGTTGAAGTTCCACCTCACTTGATATAGCATCATGTACACTGCTCAAAAAAATAAAGGGAACACATAAGCAATGCAATATAGCTCCAAGTCAATCACACTTTTGAGATATCAACCTGTCCAGTTAGGAAGCAACACTGATTTGTGAATCAATTTCACCTGTTGGTAAATTTCCACCAGGTGGAAATTAGACAATTTGCAAGACAACCCCTATAAAAGGAATGGATTTGCTGGTGGTGGCCACAGACCATTTGCCTGTCCTCATCTTTTCTGGCCGATCTTTGGTTAGTTTTTCATTTTGCTAGTGCCCTCACCACTAGAGGTGGCATGAGGCGGTATCTGCAACCTACAGAAGTTGCTCAGGTAGTGCAGCTCATCCAGGATGGCACATCAATGCGTGCTGTGGCAAGAAGATTTGATGTGTCTCCCAGCACAGTGTCCAGAGCATGGAGGAGGTACCAGGAGACAGGCCAGTACACCAGGAGACGTGGAGGGGGCCGCAGGAGGACAACAACCCCGCAGCAGGACCGCTATCTGGTCCTTTGTGCAAGGAGGAACAGGAGGAGCACTGCCGGAGCCCTACAAAACGACCTTCAACAGGCCACTAATGTGCAGGTTTCTGCTCAAACAGTGAGAAACAGAATGCATGAGGGTGGCATGAGGGCCCGACGTCCACAATTGGGGCCTGTGCTCACAGCCCAACACCGTGCAGCCCGATTGACCTTTGCCAGAGAACATCTTGGTTGGCAGATTCGCCATTGGCGCCCTGTGCTCTTCACAGATGAGAGCAGGTTCACACTGAACACATGTGACAGACGTGAGAGAGTCTGGAGACGCTGTGGAGAACGTTCTGCTGCCTGCAACATCCTCCAGCATGACCGGTTTGGCGGTGGGTCAGTGATGGTCTGGGGAGGCATATCCTTGGAGATCTCTACGTGCTAGCCAGAGGTACCATGACTGCCATTAGGTACCGGGATGAGATCCTCAGACCCATTGTCAGACCATATGCTGGTGCAGTGGGCCCTGGGTTCCTGCTCATGCATGACAATGCTCGTCCTCATGTGGCCAGAGTGTGTCAGCAGTTCCTGTATGTCGAGGGCATTGATGCTATGGACCGGCCTGCACGTTCCCCAGACCTGAATCCAATCGAGCAGCTCTGGGACATCATGTCTCGTACCATCCGCCAACGCGATGTCGCACCACAGACTGTCCAGGAGTTGACCGATGCCCTGATCCAGGTCTGGGAGGAGATCCCTCAGGAGACCATCCGTCGTCTCATCAGGAGCATGCCCAGACGTTGTAGGGAGTGCATACAGGCACGTGGAGGCCACACACACTACTGAGCCTCATTTTGAATCGTCTTGAAGAATTTCCACAGAAGTTGGATCAGCCTATGTTCTCATTTTCCACTTTGATTTTGAGTATGATTCTGAATCCAGACCTTAATGGGCTAATGATTTTGATTTCCATTGATCATTATTAGGTTATTTTGCTCTAAACACATTCCTCTGTCTAATAAATAAAGATTTTCAGCTGAAATATTTCATTCATCGAGGTCTATATTGTGTTTTTAGGTGTTCCCTTTATTTTTTTGAGCAGTGTACTATTCGCAGAGGATTGGGAAATAGTTGGAATCACAGCACTTTAAGATGGCGAAAGACGTACTCTTAGCCTCCCCCGGTTCAGGGATGGTCGTTCCCTCTTCACATAGATGGCCTCTTTGACTCCCTATTCAAACCAGTGTTCCTCCCTATCAAGGATGTGCACATCCTCATCCTTGAAAGAGTGGCCACTCTCTGGTTTGTACCAAACCACATAGCTTGTCATTAATTTGTAGTAAATTTTAATGTGGATTTTTATTATGTTTCATGTTTATACAGGCGTTTCAGAGAATGTATGTTCATGGAAAAGTTGTGGAAAATTTGTTGGTTAAAAATGTATATGAACCCTGTACAATGTTGTATTATGCGTTGTTTGTAGCCTTAATGTTGCTTGGCTAGAGAGTGTTTTTAGTCCATTTATAGTGTGTCTTTCAGAGGGAGTCAGTAATGAAAGTGTTTCATTGGTCCAGTTTAACCCGCAGGAGTTTCTAAATGCTGCTGTAACGTGTTTTGTTGCCACAGATGAAATGAATTCATAACGAGAGAATATGAATATGACTTGGCCTGAAAAAATCGTGCCTGGGCTGTCTGCACTCATCCAAGTTACACACGCTTGTAATTTTTTCATTTCTCGCTTCATGTGGACAAATGACATGTTGACGTGTTTTTCTTGCTTCTTGGCTGTCGCTCCGCATCGACTATCTGGCTCCTCCTCCTCCTCCTCCCTGTACGAATGGCAAAAAAGGCACTGCTTAATTTTTCTCAATTTACGCTGGAATTGTTTAATCGGGTGTAGGTGTATCAGAGTAGTTTTACCAGTACAAGAGGACAGTATTACCCCAATCCTGGTATTTGTGCATATTTATCATTTTCCCGTAGAAGTAAAACCAAAATTAATCTGGACTCAATCTAAAATGTTAGTGGTTATGGTTTTTGAGGCCCGTTCCACAGTGGGTGTAGCAGTATAAGCTTAGTTACATTATTTCTGATGGAAAACTTGGAACTGTGTATATGAGAGCCCTCTATTTGAGTTGAAAAGGCTTAAGGTTCAAAAACCAAAATGCTAATTTTCCATATGTAAGTCAATATTGGGAGAAGAATTTAGATGGTCAAATAAATTTTTGACTCGTTTCTCCCCATCTTAGGCCCAAGTTAACTGTCGTGGTGGTGAAGAAGCGTGGAAGTTGCAGGTTCTTTACCGATATAAATGGTAAAGTGTCCAACCCTCCCCCTGGAACAGTCGTCGATGCAGAGGTCACACGGCCAGAATGGTACGTTAACTGCTCCACAATGTTCCTTTTTAACAATACTCGCTGTGGTGAAGAATTTAATAGCTGCTGCAACTTTTTTATTCCTAGGTATGACTTCTACATCGTGAGCCAGGCTGTCCGCATGGGAAGTGTCTCCCCGACCCACTACAATGTGGTGTATGACAGCAGCGGACTAAAGCCTGATCATATGCAGAGGTTAACCTACAAACTCTGCCACATGTATTACAACTGGCAGGTAATCAGCTTGTATATCGCCAGTCTCTCCCCAAAGCCAGTGTGTATCAAAATCAGTGTTGAATTTCATTTAATGTTTGTTGTAGTGAAATAATTTATAAAAGTCCTCTATAGGCATGAAAATGTATAAATATATTCCAGAAAGGTGAATCAGTTCATCTGGACATAAGCTGTAGTGGGAGAAACATTTCATCACTTATTTAAATCTGAGCTTACTGAAGGTATCCCCAACCAGCACAGTTGTATAACGGCTGAAACTGGCGATCAGTTTAATATGCAAATAGTCATGACCATTAATTAGAGTTACAGTGGCCATGTGTACTATTCACAGAGGAGTGGGGAATAGCTGCAATCACAGCTGCAAGCTGTATCTAGCTTTGATACTATATGCGACTACTTTTTATGTATTCACACTGGTGGCCTAGTTGACATTTGATTACCCAGGCTAGTATAATTTCACATGACCCGTGTTACCTTGTCCAGTCAGTTGAAGTCTAGGGAGAGTATGGAACTGTCCGGAATGGTCAGAACCTTGATCACACAACTTTCTTTTCTTTTTAAGGGGATCATCAGCATTCCTGCACCCTGTCAGTATGCTCATAAGTTGGCCTTCCTTGTGGGTCAGAATATTCACAAGGAGCCCAACATGGCTCTGGATGACTACCTCTTCTACCTTTGAGGGAGGGAAGACAGGGCAAGAAGAGAGACCTGGAGAATTTAACCCAGGGGAACATCGCCCTGATGTTAATTTTGTTATATTGGTTCAGTTTGTCTAATTTTGTTATATTGGTTGTTTGTCTAATTTTGTTATATTCAGTTTTTCTTAATTTTTTTCTGCTTTCCTGGTTAAAATAAAAAAAATTTGAAAAGGATTGACTATCCAAAATGACCCCATTGGCATCTTTTGTGCAATGAATTTATTTTTTTGAGTTTTTATTTTTCACAGCAGTACATCAGTTTTCATAACTTGGTAAATCCTTCCATTTTGGTACTTCAAGCTAATCAAATCAAAGTCTTGTATGCTGTAAGACTTATTTTTCAGCTACTAGTTGACGCAGGTCTGACAGCGACCAATCTTTCCTTCTTACAGAATATTTGTAACTTTGGTGGTCAGTGACACCTAGTTTGTCAGAATGTGTGCTTGACATGTGAGATTAAGAATCTGCAATAGTGTTATACAGAAAACTGATTCCTGGGAAGTCAGGAAGACTAATCTTAGGCCAATATAAAATCATTGTACTGCTTAATATACCAAACGAATGTAAAACTGAAATCCGACAGAGTCTCAGTTTTAGAAACTTAGGAACATCTGTTGGGGGGGGGGGCATTCCATGGTATTCGGTGAACATCTGTAGACTTCCAATTTCATAAAGCCTCTTCAACAGTTTAAGGGGAAGCAAAAAAAAAGTAGCCAATATATCTGAGGAGGGCTACTGTAAAGATTTTTTTGCTAACCGCAAGCTAATGTGCAGACAGGCTGAATCTAAAGTTGGAAGTGGGACAGCAACACTGAAGTGCAGTCTCAGCACTGATTCCAAAGGAGCCATGGGTGACGGCTCCTATCACATTCACACCCTCACTCATCTCAGTCATTGCCATGCTTGTGTAGCATGGTTAAAAATGTCATAACCAAAATATGTTGTATAAGTACACAAAGTATCACATGATTATTATTATTTTCATTGCTAACATTTTATTTTATATCATCGGGAAACGCTTATAGTAGCCCCTCCCTGTTATGACCTCATTTCCTGTTAGTACCCCCAAAACGTATGTTCCCCCTGACCTCTGCCTCTTCCCGCTCTGGACATGTAGAAAGAGGTATGTGTTCATTTTTGTCTGACCCTGTAATTTATTTTATCCATGCCTAATGTCTCTTATGTCTAATGTGGGTCTCAATTCTTGCTTAGGCTGCAGGAGGGCGCTGATCTGAAGTTTCCTGAAACCTGTCCTGTTTTGTTTTGTATACGACAGCGACAGAATACAGATCCCATGCGTGAGAGAAGTGGTCCTGTCTTTCCTACACAACGCAACGGAAAAAGTACACCGGTCACACTTAGCTAGGGGCTAACGTGTCTTATTAGTAGTTTACAGTCGTCACCCTCCCCGGAAGCGCGCCCTCGCGCTTTGTTATTCCCGCGCTCCGAAGAGACTTCTGAGGATCTGCACACTTCCGGATCCCACCGCTGCCACCAATGTAACCGGTTATTTTCTTGCCCGGTGCGGGATTCGATACGAGGTGTACTGCTCCACAAGGCGACATCACTAACCGCTCGGCTAAAGGGTCAGACCCGTTAGCTAGGGGCTAACGGGTCTTATTAGTAGTTTACACTAATGGTGTGGGAAGGGGACAGTTCATTCATGGTATGGGAAGAGGACAGTCCACTAGTGTGGGTAGAGGGCAGTTAGTATTGTCGGTTGGGTATGGGAGAACTAGGTTTAGGTCTGTGTGTCCTGTTGTGGGCGGCCTTGATCAGGGGAATGATGAGTCACTGTTTAGTGTGTCAGGTCCCTCTGCCAGTTCAACACTTACTGTACACGCCCCCCACCTGTCTCAGCAGACTTCTCCCCCCAGGTTGTTGTTACTACTGAAACACTGGGCAGTGTTATTACTGATTTAGCCAAGCAGATTAGTGACAATATCGCTGCTAGCTTCCATGCCATGCACCTGCCCAGCAGCCCCCAGTCTCAGTCCCAGCCTCTAGACAACCAGAATGTAACTATCGATCCCACACAGCTTAAAGTCGTAGTCCAGTCAGAGTCCAAACCTCCTCCCCTTTTTAAAGGCGACAAGGCTGAGACAGCTTCCATTCATGAGTGGGAAGATATGATGAAATGCATGCGCAGGATGGCCTGCGACTCAGATGCTGAGAGGTCTAACCTGATAATGACCAGGTTGAGTGGTAAAGCTAGAGATGTGAGTGTCACTCCGTAGTCGTCTTGGAGTCAGTCCAGCTGAGCTTCCTACCACAATATTTGACATCCTCAAGCGCAATTTCAGTGAGCTCACATACTCCAGTATGCCTATGAAGGAATTAAATGGGACTGTGCTGCGCGTCTCGGAGAGTGCAATGGATTATTGGATCCGACTGAACAAAGCCATCGATGTTGCTGATGAGAGCCTCCGCAGGCGAGACGAGTGTTGAGGATCCGAGTGCTGAGGTAGTCATGATGTTTATCACTCATTGCCCTGACCCCAGACTGGCAGTGTATTTCCAGTTCAAGCCCGTGGAGCAGTGGACAGCAGCTGAAGTCCAGGAGAGGTTGGATGGTCATGTGAGGAGTTTGAAGAGCACAGCTGCCCGTCCCCAACACGCAAACGTCTCAGTCTGCACACATGAATGGATGGTGCCAGCCCCTCACTGTGGCACACAGCACCAGCCTGTCGTGGTAACCTCTCCACCGGTTTCGTCTGCACCTGCCACTGCATATACTCTTGTTCCCAGTCAGTCTCAACAACCCCCTGTGTTGGCCGCTCAGTCTCCTCTTATGCCTACTGTGCCTGTTACTGGTGCGAACGTTCAGCAGGTTACTGCCCTGTTTGACAAGGTCCTGTCTCTGTGTACGGCAACACTAGCTACCTCGGGCCAGGCTCCCACCCAGTCCCAGAACTACTCTCACTGGTCTCAGAGTAACTCCCGCAAAAGAACCCTTCTATACAGGCCATGTTGTCAGACCTGCTTGAGTGGAGCAAATCCGATAGTTTCAAGCCAAGCCTTGACCTCTATAACACTGTACAAAGAGCCCACAAGCTGGCTTTCAGTGACTTCACCAGTGTTTCAAAAAAAAAGAAAATTGTGGCTTTACACGCATATCGCCAAAGAATGAAGAGAACAATGAATAGATCAAACCATGAAAACTTCCAACAAAAAAAAAGAACAACACACAACAGACTTCACTCAAAGAACTGATTTTATTACTTATGCACCAGTGGTGGTGTCTTTCCTGTGGGAGAAGGATACAAATAATACGATTAAATGTAATATACAGACTATATTAATTAACAGACATATTTGTAAATTTGTACAATAAAATTCGCTTCATTTCTTGATTTCGACCAACTTCATTTTTTCGGCCAGACAGGAGTCAATTAGGGCAAATGTGCCCTTCAATATATTTGGGCCAAGGCCATGACTGGCCAGGTCATACTCAGCCCAGTTAGCCTCCATTGCCTTCAGGAGGTGTCAAAGAGTCCTCCTGCAAATGTATCGTAAATGTTACAGTATGTTGGGGGGCATTGTGAATTATGAAGCTTCTTTTTAGTATTTTATTATTAGTATCTACGCTACATTTCAAACTGTATATGAGAGGAGAACATGAGATGGTTTAAGATGATAGCTGAAAGAAGAATTAAAAGGGGGAGAGAAGGAATATGTGAGAAAAATTACACTACAGTGCATCGCTTGTGCTCACTGGGGAAGTTGCCTCATCCCTTCTTGGTACACAAAGACACACCTCATCTCTGATCTGGTACACAAAGAAAAGTACCTGCAATTTTCAGCCTTAAGTATGGCTTCATGCGTGCCATCATTCTCCTCCTCCAGACATGCCTGGGCAATCCTGGTGATGGGGAGAAACTTGCTGGCCAGGTAGCTGATGTCATCAGCCAGCGTTACACATTCCTCTACAAAAATACAATAGCATAATTACATTTGGAGAAATGGCGAGAGGAACCTTAATGATAAATACATGTGAATGGCAAATGTCTTTTTTACAATAAAGTATTAAAATGAAGACTGCAGTATAGGTAATTTCTGGAGGTTGAATTTCAAAACTCTGCAAACATTGCCTATACTAAAGGTTTTATCAGTGATGCTGTTTGTACATGTTTGTGTTTATATTCACATTTCCAAGCAGACGTATTTGTCCAATATAACTCATTTTATATTTTGCCTGAGGAACCAACAAGACACGCAAGAGAAGAGAACATAAGGAATGTAGGGAATTGAGAGCTAGCGGATCACATTGAGATATACAAGCTCAGAATCGCTGATACAACCTTTAGTTGTGAACCATCTATTGCTATTTTGCTCATCTATAGCTCTTTTGCTCATTAAAAACTAATTTGTTCCTGCACCTACTCCAGGGTCCCACAATGCCATCTTTCTGTAAATTGATTTAACTACCATAGTAATCGGAGTGCTCTATGCTGCTGGTACTGACTGTCTATTGGTTGGCATGAACACCAAAACAACAAGGGAAAGAGAAAGGAAGCGGTCACAGCTATGGGTGGGAAGAATCCATCCAATAATGATTCTATTTGGATTCTTTAATCCAAACTTCAATATATCATAAAATCTTACATTTCACCATGGTTACTTATAGCTATCCTAACAGTTACCTTCACACAACTTTGTCATAGTTGTGGATAGCTTTATACGTGGGCATGGCTCCACATTGGCCTCTTTTAACTGGCCCACTAAGGCGTTTTTCTGTCCCTTTTCCTTCCTCACGTATGCCACAACAGCATTCACAGAGAAGCACTCTGGAGGAGAGCATCTCCTCCTCAGCACCTCTGCACTCACCCAAAATCTGAAATATCAGTTTTATTTTCTGTATGGTGGCACAATATTTGACAAGAACGGTACACACTTGTACACAATAATCGTAGCTTTTAATTATTTTTAAATAAATAATGTAATAAGTGTGAAATATTGTAGGTAATGACAGATGAGTTACCCCTTGGCTTTGGTGCCATCTGAGATCCGGAGAACACTCTCCACCTCAAACACAGTGCCAGTTTTATCAGCAATGGCAGCAGCAGTAGTATCTTCCACTATAGAAGTAAAATTGTAAAATTAGCATTTCTAATGAAGTCTCATTTATAAGGAGCATATATTTGTCTTTGAGGAAATCTTTGTGGAACCGATTATTTACAAATGGTCATTCTGTCATAGTTACAGCATGCAACTTAAGAACAGTGTGTGTGTGTGTGGGGGGGGGGTTATCTCCACACCTTGTTCAGCATGAGGTGATGCAACTGTCTTTGTTGGGGTCTCTGCTTCTGTTGATATATAAACAGAAACAATTATACCGTGTAACAGCATGTCTATAGACAGAAACCCAGTAAGCCAACAGTCGTGCTTAGATACAACCCCAGTCCAAGTAAAAGTTAATGATCTTGTAAATCAAAGAAAATATCTCAGAACTATATTCATTACCGGCAACCATCTCTGTTAGTGTCTCTGCTGCATCTGTTGATACATAAACGGAAACAATTATACCGCGTTACAGCATGTCTATCAGAAACCCGGTCAGCCAACTGACTTGCTTGGATACAACCACAGTCCAAGTAAAAGTAATCCCGTAAACAAGCTTCTCTCTTCCTCAATTCAAATATTCCAGATCGTCTGGAATTTGACAAATAGACCAGAAAGACCAACCTACACACGACAAGTGGCCATCTCCACCATCAGGTGCCAACTAGTTAGACCAACCACAGCACAGTATTCAATGACCAAACAATGGTTACCAGAAAGATCACCGTACATTCTTCATCATGTGGTGCGGCATGTACTGATGCTGCTGTATTTTCTAAACAAGACAAATCAAAATCCATCAGTAATGTACAATAACAGCGATGGTTTTGGACAAAATGATACATTGTGGGTGTCCTCACCTGCTTCTGTACTAGACTCCAATGAGCAGGAGCATTTCTCCTGAAAAATATTTTGCATTAGAAATAGCTGTGAAGAATGAATAAATCAGCTGTTAAGTAAAGAATGTTGAAATTTTTAAAATATGATAAACGCTTTCCTTTTTCTTCGCTGTTAGTTTGAAGTGGCGTACAGTACAAATACCGGACAAATCTAAAAAATATGAATATGTTACTTTGTATAAAAAAAATAAAACCAATAGTACTGACATTTTGTGGGCCATAATCAAGCACATACCATGTGTCACATACTGAATACTGTATACTACCAGTAGCCTACCAACAACAGCTCCCATAACTAAGTATGCACATCTTATAGGGTACAATTACGACATACTACTTTCGTGCCTTGAACATCCATGACGCTTTGAAATCTGACCCTATCCAACGCAGACCCTTATAATGCTAGGGAACGTGGGTCATAATCCCCAGAAAAGTATGGCAGCTTTCATGCTGCAAAATATGACTGGATGTAGTATTCCATCCACACATTTTCATTATGCCATGAATAAGAATATACTGTACGTACTACTACACTGGGAACACAGGGTTACTCCAGTGTGCTGTACCCTCAGACAAGCGATGTAGCAAAGATGTAACCCGAAGTATGGATTGAATGCTCCGAATTTACAACAGTATACTTAAATTCAAAACCATTCCATCTTACATTTCTGCTACAACACCTGTCTTAGGGCACAGCACATTGGAGTAAGCCCCTGATACTGCTTAGCAAGGGAATTATATAGAAGGAGCGCCAGCCTCTCCCTCTCCCTCTCAACACGAGGGCATTGAAGGTGCCCCTTTTCCCCGTTCAGGAACATTGCTGCAAACTAAAAGGTTTGCGGAGTTCAACCAAAGAGTATGGGCGTTACGGTTCAACCGGCTACTTGCTAGCCCTCGCACATGCCGCACTAGCTTGATAGCTTCAGAAAGATATCTCAGCATTAGCATTATCATTTGAGTGAGGGGAAATAACCTTCCACGCATGTACACAAAAACAACTTACTATCGCTTGTCTTATTAATTGAACGCTTATATTTCACAGGGGAAAAAACTTACCTTAACAATGCTTGAGAAATCGTACGGTAGAGATTGACCGTGATTAAAATTCAAATTCAAATTAGCCCGCCGCTCTCCTGTTTTGGTTAGCCCCGCCTAGCCCCGCCTCTATTCTGTTTTTGATTGGTTGCCTGAATGAACCAATCACAGTACTTCTGCCCTCAGAACATCTTTGAGTAAGCAAAACTCCCATCCGCGAAGGGCATGTCCACCCTCACCACATCCATAAACCTCCTCTTTTGGCCATCCTCTTTTTCTCTTGCCTGGAAACTCCATATTCTGCATCCTTCTCCCAATATACCCAGCATCTCTCCTCCACACATGTCCAAATTATTTCCATCTTGCCTCTCTTGCTTTGTCTCCAAACCATCCAACCTGAGCTGTCCCTCTAATACACTCTTACCTGGCCCTGTCCTTTTTCATTACTCCAAACAAAAATCATCGTCCCTTTCACTCTTGCTGGTACCCTTCTGTCGCAAATCACTCCTGATACTCTTCTGTTCACCCATTCCACCCTGCCTGCACTCTCTTCTTCACCTCTCCTCTGCACTCTGTTACTTTGAACAGTTGACCCCAAGTATTTAAACTCATCATCCACCTTCATCACCTCTACTCCTTGCATCCTCACCATTCCACTGTCCTCCCTCTCTTTCGCGCGTAGGTATTCCATCTTGCTCCTACTGACTTTCATTTCTCCTCTCTCCAGTACATACCTCCACCTCTCCAGGCTCTCCTCAACCTGCACCCTACTCATGTCATCCGCAAACATCATAGTCCACGGAGACTCCTGCCTGATCTCATCCATCACCATTGCAAAAACGAAAGGGCTCAGAGCAGATCCTTGATGTAATCCCACCTCCATCTTGAACCCATCCATCATTCCTACCGCACACCTCACCATTGTCACACTGCCCTCATACATATCCTGCACCACTCTTACATACAGTGCATCCGGAAAGTATTCACACCTCTTCACTTTCCCCACATTTTGTTATGTTACAGCCTTATTCCAAAATGGATTAAATTCCTTGCTTTTCTTTCTCATCAATCTACACACAATACCCCAAAATGACAAAGCGAAAAAGGTTTTGTAGAAATTTTTGCAAATTTATTAAAAATAAAAAACTGAAATATTGCATGTACATAAGTATTCACACCCTTTACTCCGTACTTGGTTGAAGCACCCTTGGCAGCGATTACAGCCTCGAGTCTTCTTGGGTATGACTACAAGCTTGGCACACCTATATTTGGGGTATTTCTCCCATTCTTCTCTGCAGATCCTCTCGAGCTCTGTAAGGTTAGATGGGGAGCATCAGGTCTTTCCAGAGATGTTCAATGGGGTTCAAGTCTGGGCTCTGGCTGGGCCACTCAAGGACATTCACAGACTTGTCTCGAAGCCACTCCTCCGTTGTCTTGGCTGTGTGCTTAGGGTTGTTGTCATGTTGAAAGCCAAACCTTCGCCCCAGTCTGAGGTCCTGAGCGCTCTGGGGCAGGTTTTCATCAAGGATCTCTCTGTACTTTGCTCCATTCATCTTTCCCTCGATCCTGACAAGTCTCCCAGTTCCTGCTGCTGAAAAACATCCCCACAGCATGATGCTGCCACCACCATGCTTCACTGTAGGGATGGTATTAGCAAGGTGATGAGAGGTGCCTGGTTTCCTCCAGATGTGACATTTGGCATTCAGGCCAACGAGTTCAATCTTGGTTTCATCAGACCAGAGAATTTTGTTTCTCATGGTCTGAGAGTCCTTTAGGTGCTTTCTGGCGAACTCCAAGCAGGCTGTCATGTGCCTTTTACTGAGCAGAGGCTTCCGTCTGGCCACTCTACCATAAAGGCCGGATTGGTGGAGTGCTGCAGAGATGGTTGTCCTTCTGGAAGGTTCTCCCATCTCCACAGAGGAACGCTGGAGCTCTGTCAGGGTGACCATCGGGTTCTTGGTCACCTCCCTGACCAAGGCCCTTCTCCCCCGATTGCTCAGTTTGGCTGGGCGGCCAGCTCTAGGAAGAGTCCTGGTGGATCCAAACTTCTTCCATTTATGAATGATGGAGACCACTGTGCTCTTCGGGACCTTAAAAGCTGTAGATTTTTTTTTTGTACCCTTCCCCAGATCTGTGCCTGGATACAATCCTGTCTCGGAGGTCCACAAACAATTCCTTTGACTTCATGGTTTGGTTTCTGCTCTGACATGCACTGTCAACAGTGGGACTTTATATAGACAGGTGCGTGCCTTTCCAAATAATGTCCAATCAATTGAATTTACTACAGGTGGACTCCAATCAAGATGTAGAAACATCTCAAGGATGATCAGTGGAAACAGGATGAACCTGAGCTCAATTTTGAGTGTCATAGCAAAGGGTGTGAATACTTATGTACATGCAATATTTCAGTTTTTTATTTTTAATAAATTTGCAAAAATTTCTACAAAACCTTTTTCACTTTATCATTATGGGGTATTGTGTGTAGATTGATGAGAAAGAAAAAGGAATTTAATCCATTTTGGAATAAGGCTGTAACATAACAAAATGTGGGGAAAGTGAAGGGGTGTGAATACTTTCCGGATGCACTGTACTTCTCTGCCACTCCCAACTTTCTCATACAATACAACACGTGTCTCGGCACTCTGTCATATGCTTTCTCTAAATCCACAAGGCACAATGTAACTCCTTCTGACCTTCTCTCTACTTCTCCATCAACATTCACAAAGCAAACATCTCATCTGTAGCGCTCTTTCATGGCATGAAACCATACCTACTACTATTTTCAGCTGCTCCCGTTAGGGGTCGCCACAGCAGATCATCCATTTCCATTTCTTCCTGTCTTGTGCATCTTCCTCTGTCACACCAGCCACCTGCATGTCTCCTTCACCACATCCACGAACCTCCTCTTTGGCCTTCCTCTTTTCCTCTTACCTGGCAGCTCCATATTCAGCATTCTTCTCCCAATATACCCAGCATCTCTCCTCCACACATGTCCAAGCCATCTCAATCTTGCCTCTCTTGCTTTGTCTCCAAACCGTCCAACTTGAGTGGTCCCTCTAATATACTCGTTCCTAATCCTGTCCTTCCTCATCACTCCCAGTGAAAATCTTAGCATCTTTGACTTTGTCACCTCCAGCTCCGCCTCCTGTCTTTTCGTCAGTGCCGCTGTCTCCAAACCATATAACATAGCTGGTCTCACAACCATCCTGTAAACCTTCCCTTTAACTCTTAATGGTATCCTTCTGTCGCAAATCACTCCTGACACTCTTCTCCACCCACTCCACCCTGCCTGCACTCTCTTCTTCACCTCTCTACTACATTCCCCATTACTTTGGACAGTTGACCCCAAGTATTTAAACTCATATGCCTTCGTCACCTCCACTCCTTGCATCCTCACCATTCCACTGTCCTCCCTCTCATTCACGCATAGGTATTCCATCTTGCTCCTACTGACTCTCATTCCTCTTCTCTGCAGTGCATACCTCCACCTCTCCAGGCTCTCCTTAATCTGCACCCTACTCTCGCTACAGATCACAATGTCATCTGCGAACATCATCGTCCATGGAGACTCCTGCCTGATCTTGTCCGTCAACCTGTCCATCACCATTGCAAACAAGAAAGGGCTCAGAGCCGATCCTTGATGTAATCCCACCTCCACCTTGAACCCATCTGTCATTCCAACTGCACACCTCACCATTGTCACACTTCCCTCATACATATCCTGCACCACTCCTACATACTTCTCTGCTACTCCCGACTTCCTCATACAATACCACACCTCCTCTCTTGGCACCCTGTCGTATGCTTTCTCTAAATCTACAAAGACACAATGCAATGCTTTCTGGCCTTCTCTATACTTCCCAATCAACATTCTCAAAGCAAACATCGCATCTGTGGTGCTCTTTCGTGGCATGAAACCATACTGGTGCTCACTAATCGTCACCTCTCCTCTTAACCTAGCCTCTATTACTCTGTCCCAAATCTTCATGCTGTGGCTGATCAACTTTATATCTCTGTAGTTTCTACAGTTCTGCACATCGCCCTTGTTCTTGAAAATCGGTACTGGTATGCTTCTTCTCCACTCCTCAAGCATTCTCTCACTTTCCAAGATTGTGTTAAACAATCTAGTTAAAAACCCCACTGCCATCTCTCCTAAACATCTCCATGCCTCCACAGGTATGTCATCAGGACCAACTGCCTTTCCACTCTTCATCCTCTTCATAGCTGCCCTCACTTCCTCCTTGCTAATCCACTGAACTTCCTGATTCACTATCCCTACATCATCCAACCCTCTCTCTCTCTCTCATTTTCTTCATTCATCAGCCCCTCAAAGTACTCATTCCACCTTCTCAGCATGCTCTCCTCGCTTGTCAGCACTTTTCCATTTGTATCCTTGATCACCCTAACTTGCTGCACATCCTTCGCAGCTTGGTCCCTCTGTCTAGCCAATCGGTACAAGTCCTTTTCTCCTTCCTTAGTGTCTAACCTGTCATACAACTCACCATATGCCTTTTACTTTGCCTTTGCCACCTCTATCTTCGCTTTACGCTGCATCTCCTTGTACTCCGGTCTACTTTCTTCATCTCTCTGACTATCCCAATTCTCTTTGCCAACCTTTTTCTCTGTATACTTTGCTGTACTTCCTCATTCCACCACCAAGTCTCCTTGTCTCCCCTCCTCTGTCCTGATGACACACCAAGTACCTTCCTAGTTGTCTCCCTTGCTATTTCTGCAGTGGTTGCCCAGCCACACGGCAAATCTTCACTACCACCCAGTGCCTGTCTTAACTCCTGCCTGAACTCCACACAACAGTCTTCCTCTTCAACTTCCACCATTTGATCTTCGGCTGTGTCTTCACTTGCTTCCTGCTCTTGGTCTCCAAAGTCATCCTACAGACCACCATCCAATGCTGCCTAGCTACGTTCTCCCCTGTCACCACCTTGCAGTCTCCAATCCCTTTTAGATCGCGCCTTCTACATAAGATATAGTCCACCTGTATGCACTGTCCTCCACTCTTGTACATCACCCTGTGTTCCTCCCTCTTCTTGAAATATGTATCCACCATAGCCATTTCCATCCTTTTCGCAAAATCGACCACCATCTGTCCTTCCACATTTCTCTCCTTGACACCAAACGTTCCCATCACCTCCTCATCACCCCTGTTCCCTTCACCAACATGTCCATTGAAGTCCGCTCCAATCACCACTCTCTCCTCCTTGGGTATCCTCTCCACCACGTCGTCCAACTCACTCCAGAATTTTTCTTTCTCGTCCATCTCACACCAAACTTGCGGGGCATATGCGCTGATGACATTCAGCCATGCACCTTCAATTTCCAGCTTCATACTCATCACTCTGTCTGACACTCTCTTCCCCTCCAACACGCTCTTGACATACTCTTCCTTCAGAATTACCCCTACCCCATTTCTCCTCCCATTCGCACCATGGTAGAAGAGTTTGAACCCACCTCTGATACTCCTGGCCTTTCTCCCCTTCCACCTGATCTCTTGCACACACAGTATCCCTACATTTCTTCTTTCCACCGTATCAGCCAGCTCTCTCCCTTTACCCGTCATAGTGCCAACATTCAAAGTTCCGACTCTCACTGCCACACGCCTAACCTTCCTCCTCTCTAACTGCCTCTGG
This sequence comes from Lampris incognitus, assembly GCF_029633865.1. Taxonomy (NCBI): domain Eukaryota; kingdom Metazoa; phylum Chordata; class Actinopteri; order Lampriformes; family Lampridae; genus Lampris; species Lampris incognitus. Next base: position 144,940,773 of record NC_079211.1, read on the forward strand.
ACATGCCTTCTCCCTCTCCTTCTCCTTCGCCCAACAGTAGCATAGTTTCCACCGACACCCTGCTGGTTAACAGTACCGGTAGCAGTCGTTGGTAACCCGGGCCTTGACCGATCCGATATGGAAATCTTACTTATGATCCGAATATTTGATTTGGCAAAGATTTTATGCTGGATGCCCTTCCTGACGCAACCCTCACCATTTGTCCGGGCTTGGGACCGGCACGAAGAATGCACTGGCTTGTGCATCCTCAGTGGCTAGGTAGGCATGAAACCATACTGCTGCTCGCTAATTGTCACCTTTCCTCTTTACCTAGCTTCCACTAACTTTCCCATATCTTCAAGCTAATCAACTTTATATCTCTGTAGTTACTACAGCTCTACACATCACCCTTATTCTTGAAAATCAGTGCCAGTATGAGTCTTCTCCGCTCCTCAGGCATCCTCTCACTTTCCAATATTGTGTTAAACAATCTAGTTAAAAACTCCACTGCCATCTCTCCTAAACACCTTCATGCCTCCACAGGTATGTCATCTGGACCAACAGCCTTTCCACTCTTCATAGCTGCCCTCACTCCCTCCTTGCTAATCCACCCTACTTCCTGATTCACTATCCCCACATCATCCAATCTTCCCTCGTTCTTTCTCATTTTCTTCATTCATCAGCTCCACAAAGTATTCCATCCACCTTCTCAACACACGTTCCTTGCTTGTCAGTACATTTCCATCTCTGTCCTTCATTGCCCTAACCTGCTGCACATCCTTCCCAGCTCGGTCCCTCTGTCTAGCCAATCAATACAAGTCCTTTTCTACTTCTTTAGTGTTAAACCTTTTACACAACCCACCATATACTTTTTCCTTTTCCTTTGCCACTTCTCTCTTCGTTTTATGCTACATCTCCTTGTACTCCTGTCTACTTTCTTCATCTCTGACTATCCCCCTTTTTCTTTGCCAGCCTCTTTCTCTGTATACTTTCCTGTACTTCCCCATTCCACCACCAAGTCTAATTGTCTTCCTTCCTCTGTCCAGATGACACACCAAGTACCTTTCTATCTGTCTCCTTCACTACTTCTAAAATGGTTGCCCGGCCATCCAGCAACTCTTCACTACCACCCAGTGTCTGTCTTAACTCCCCCCTGAACTCCACACAACAGTCTTCCGTCTTCAACGTCCAACATTTGATCCATGGCTCTGCCTTCAAGATGTATGCTGATTGCATTCTATTAAAATACATAAAGATATTACAAATGCTATATGTTTTGATTGAAGTGCTGGACTGTCTTACGGGCGTCTTTGCACAGCCTGCATCTTGGGTCTTGTCTGATGTAATAGACCCAGACCTCAATCGATCTCGTGCTGAGCGCCTGTTCTTGTGCTGCTATGATCAGAGCCTCTGTGCTGTCCTTCAGTCCATCCTTTTCTAGCCACTGGTAGCATCTCCAGGATTACAGTTGCAGTGGCATATACAAGCTTGTTGGTCTCTGTTATATGTTATGGTGGCAGTTGAGATATTGCATAAGGCTGTGTTCATATCTACAAGCAGGCTTTGTGATGGTACTTTGTCACTGAGTCGGAGAAACCGAGCCCAGGGATTGGCTGTCTTTAGTCTAGCCATTATTCTCATTTGAACCTCAGAAGCTTTAGTTGTCATGGCTGGTAGGATTGTCTCAGCTTGTTGGAGACTGTCCTTGTATATCTCCTGCGGCCATTCAGGGTGCTGAAATGTATAGTCATCCCGTTGAAGCAACTCCATCTCAAGTTGTGACAGTAGCTTCCTTTTGTTGATGTTCAAAACATTGAGCTACTAGCTGCTTCCGAGTCATTGTGGAAGTAGGTCCCCTACTGGTCCACAGTTCTTCACGCTTCATATAGAGCCTCTGCTGGGGTTATAGTAGCATTTCATCAGTTCCAGGTTCTCAGCCCTTCTCCGCAAATGTCTTGTTCCGGTAGCCCATTTCTCATCAGGTTGCCTTGGTTCCCCAACATCTGACACAGACTTTGTTAACCCGGGCAATGTCTAAACCAGTGCGAGTCTATTATTGTTACTCTTACTCATATCTGAAGTTGTTGGCTTGTATAGCATTAGGAGTTTAGGCCACAGGCTCTTACTGGAGACTTGTCCCAACCGGGGTTTTAATCCCCGATCTCCGGCAGGAAAGCCAGCATTCTCTTAACTACTTAGCTATCAAGCTGCTATATCAAAGTAAGTGTGTATTTGTGTGTGTGTGTGTGTGTGTGAGAGAGAATATATGTATATATGTATGTATGTATGACGGCCCTGTGATGGACTGACAGCCTGTCCAGGGTGTCGCCCACTGACTGCTGGGATAGACTCCAGTATCCCCGTGACCTTGAGAGCAGGATAAGCGGTTTGGATAATATATATATATATATATATATATATATATATATATATATATATATATATATATTTTGGTGAATTCTACTGGAGTGTTCCTGCTCGAAGTTCATTTGCATATTACCAATGATGCAACTGAAGTGTCAATGTTTTGGTTATGTTGTGGGATATTGAACATGTTAAAAACGGACACATCTGTTACAGATAGCGGGGATGTGGTGGAAGGTAATGGGGACGTTATGAGAGAAGTTGTATTAGACAACATGCTATTTCCCACTGTGAGTGTAAAAAGTAGGCAAATAGATAAGGTCGCTTCTGTGGCCAAAAAAAAGATGAGCTGAGACCAATACGATCATGTGTCTGTTATGACTGGCTTGGCTTGCAGTCATTAAAAGCTTGCTTGTTAACTCTGAAAGGTTGGCTGAGAAGTCCATTATTTGACCACGTCACAATATATATATATATATATACACTCACTGGCCACTTTATTAGGTACACCTTGCTAGTACCGGGTTGGACCCCCTTTTGCCTTCAGAACTGCCTTAATCCTTCGTGGCATAGATTCAACAAGGTACTGGAAACATTCCTCAGAGAGTTTGGTCCATATTGACATGATAGCATCACGCAGTTGCTGCAGATTTGTCAGCTGCACATCCATGATGCGAATCTCCCGGTCCACCACATCCCAAAGATGCTCTATTGGATTGAGATCTGGTGAATGTGGAGGCCATTTGAGTACAGTGAACTCATTGTCATGTTCAAGAAACCAGTCTGAGATGATTCGAGCTTTATGACATGGCGCGTTATCCTGCTGGAAGTAGCCATCAGAAGATGGGAACACTGTGGTCATAAAGGGATGGACGTGGTCAGCAACAATTCTCAGGTAGGCTGTGGCGTTGACACGATGCTCAATTGGTACTAAGGGGCCCAAAGTGTGCCAAGAAAATATCCCCCACACCATTACACCACCACCACCAGCCTGAACCGTTGATACAAGGCAGGATGGATCCATGCTTTCATGTTGTTGACGCCAAATTCTGACCCTACCATCCGAATGTCGCAGCAGAAATCGAGACTCATCAGACCAGGCAACGTTTTTCCAATCTTCTGTTGTCCAATTTTGGTGAGGCTGTGCGAATTGTAGCCTCAGTTTCCTGTTCTCAGCTGACAGGAGTGGCACCCGGTGTGGTCTTCTGCTGCTGCAGCCCATCTGCCTCAAGGTTCGACGTGTTGTGCGTTCAGAGATGCTCTTCTGCATACCTCGGTTGTAATGAGTGGTTATTTGAGTTACTGTTGCCTTTCTATCAGCTCGAACCAGTCTGGCCATTCTCCTCTGACCTCTGGCATCAACAAGGCATTTTCGCCCACAGAACTGCCGCTCACTGGATATTTTCTCTTTTTCGGACCATTCTCTGTAAACCCTAGAGATGGTTGTGCGTGAAAATCCCAGTAGATCAGCAGTTTCCGAAATACTCAGACCAGCCCGTCTGGCACCAACAACCATGCCACGTTCAAAGTCACTTAAATCACCTTTCTTCCCCATTCTGATGCTCGGTTTGAACTGCAGCAGATCGTCTTGACCATGTCTACATGCCTAAATGCATTGAGTTGCTGCCATGTGATTGGCTGATTAGAAATTTGCGTTAACGAGCAGTTGGACAGGTGTGCCTAATAAAGTGGCCGGTGAGTGTATATATTTGTGTGTGTGTGTGTGTGTGTGTGTGTGTGTGTGTGTGTGTGTGTGTGTGTGTGTGTGTGTGTGTGTGTGTTTGTGTGTGTGTGTGTGAAGATGTGGAGGAAAAAAACTTAAACTCATAGCAGCTCAAGCCTGGTTTAAAACCAGGACGAGCAATGATTACGTCAAAGCAGGGGCGATTCTAGGATCAGAGCTTTTGGGGTGCTGAGCACCCAGAGTGCTGGCCCGCCAGGTAAGATAAATTTGGGGGGGGGGTGGATCAAACCATTTTCGAAGCATGGGGGGGGGTGTTGTATTTTTGTTAAAAAAAATTACATTTAAACCATATACTGGATATGGTTTTGACATTTCTTCAGCTTATTAAACATGGACATACAGTAAAAAATCTCTTCAATTTTAGGGGTGCTGGGGTTCAATTTAGGGGTGCTGCAGCACCCCCAAAAATGGGCTAGAAACGCCTCTGCGTCAAAGGAGCCTCAATATGGGAGTTTCTGATTTCTGTTTTCCAACGTCATCAAATTCCAGAGGGATTTCAGTCCCCCCCTCCCCCTCCCCCTGCCTGCTTAGTAGGCAGCCTTTGAAATCCAACCAGTGCGTTGCTGTCACATTGCGCTGACAAAAGTAGTTCTCCTGCCTTTCACGGACTCAGCCTTTCATCTAAGAGCATTCCAGTAAAGTTTTCATTAAAGTTGTTGCGCTTCACGCCGTCAACTTCACTGCTACCAAGTAATTGCGTCCCGAGTTAACTGGAGATATAGAACATGTAAAAATAATGGCGCAAGGATTATTTCAAGTGAAAAGGCCCAACGGCCTGAAAAGGGACGGACGCCATTTTCTGCCCTCTTCATCCAATTGAAGTCGGTTGGCGAGGTCGCACGGGCGAAGAGGTATTTGGTATTTAAAATGGGTGGCAGTTTCGAAAGTATACGTCCTAATTTTCTTTATCCGCTGTTAAGCTAAAGATGATTTAACTTTTTTTGCTGCAGTTGGCTGCTAAAATATCCTCTGTTAAACTACTTGGCGAATTTTCCCGTCGCCAACTAGCTAAATGAGTTCACTGATAAAACTAGCCTAATAACGCTGCCACCGTAAATTAACTTGTAATATGTATTAGTTTAGCAGACGTACCGTATCAAATATGTTTGGTTTGTGTTTTACGGTCATAAATGAAAGTGAATCTTACAAGGCCAGAAATTCTCTAAATAGCTTGTTAGCTGCGCCCCGGTGCCACGTGTTCATTGGCCCAGTTTGCAACATTACCGTGGCAGTACGTGACGCTATCACATTTGGGATTGGGTTAAGATTAATATTGGGTTAGCCATAAATCGGTCATGGCTAAAAGTAGGGTAAGCAGTTGTAAATCAATTAATTCTGCTCGCCTCCGCCATGTTGGTACCATGTTGCGCCGCCATTTGACCTTAGCGCGTCTGGTCTTCCGCGAAATCATCGGCAGAACGTTGCTGGTTGCAAGTGTCTCAGAAAATATCTGGTGAAATTTTTTGATTAAAAAGCGCTAGAAAACGCAAAATGGAGACTTAAAAGGTAGTATTGCATGTAGTCATGAAAGAGCCGCATGCGGCTCGCCAACCGTTGACTCCCCGGCGTAGTCCAACCTTGGGGGACGTCCGCTGTTGGAGTTTGCACGTTCTCCCCGTGTCTGCGTGGGTTTCCTCCGGGTGCTCCGGTTTCTCCCGCAGTCCAAACACATGCAGGTCAGGTGGATTGACCGTACTAAATTGTCCCTAGGTGTGAATGTGTGTCGGCCATGTGATGGATGGCCTGGCGGCCTGTCCAGAGTGTCTCCCCGTCTGCCGCCTAATGGCGGATGGGATAGGTGTTTGAGCTAGCGGTGTGTAAAAACGAGGCATACTCCAGGTTAACGGTTAAGGGGCTTTAGTTTCTGTATATCAACAATACAGAGGCAAACTGATGCACGCCTTACGTAACATTAACTACAGTTAACATCCACTGGGTGGTGCTATAATACCACCCGTAACATGGCTGAACCTTCTCATTCATCCAGGTCATGGTTATCCAAAGGAATTGAATCGAGTGCAACTGTACTTGGTATATATCCATGAAGACGTTTCGCCTCTCATCCAAGAGGCTTCATCAGTTCGTGCCTTTCTGGCTAGACCAGGGTAGTCGCTGACTAGCTTGGTCTTAACTGATGAAGCCTCTTGGATGAGAGGCGAAACGTCTTAACGGATATATACCAAGTCCAGTTGCACTCGATTCAATTCCTTTGGAATACCACCTGTAACATCTCCCTTTCCTTTAAGTAAACAAAACACTTCTTGAAATACCAACTTGTGAACTTAACCAAGACATGGTTATATCTAGATCTCATAAACAATTCAACAGCCTGTCTAAACACTGAACATTAGAACTAGTCCACGTGAGCTTATAGGTTCAGTCTATTGGGAGGCCGTATCTGACGTCCATATCGAGAGAGAGCAGGGGAATGGGGTGACGATGGGACAGCAGAGGTGTCCAAAGTCTGTGGTGGGCCTGGAACCTGTGGACTGCTGTATAGCCTGCTGGGAGAGGGTCGAGGATAGAACGTGCATGCCCTCTCACCCTTCATCATTTCACTCTGTGGCTGAGACCCACTGCATTCAGATGAAGGCTCCTCTGCACCAGCCCTAGGGTTTGGCGATGGCCTTGGCTCTGCCATACGTAGACCGACTCGATTGTGACAATACAAGGAGCCCTTAACCTCTACCAGATATGGCTGTGGAGCCACTTTCTGCAGACACACTCCCCGTTGCCAGTCTGTCCCCTGGTAGTGCCTTCATCCGAACTGCTTCTCCCACTGCGAGCTCAGGTAAGTCCTTAGCAGTCCTGTCGTAGATGAGTATCGAGATTTGTCTCCTGTGCCGCAGTTTATCTACAACATCCGTAACGACGCGTGGCTCAAGAAGTGCATCAACCACTGGCAGAGCTGACTTCAAATGCCGTGACATCAGTCGTTGGGCAGGACTGCTGTCCATATACCCTCCGTTGGGGTGTTTCTCCATTGTAACATTGCCTTCCAGGCATCCTCGCCATCCTGTAGTGCTTTTCTTGCACAGGTTCTTTGCGATTTTGACCGCTGTGTCCGCCTTCCCGTTGGCCTTGGGGTGCCTTGGTGAGGAGGTGATATGGTCAAACCCTGACTCCACAGCGAATTGGCGGAACTGAGTACAGGCGAACTGGGGCCCATGGTCAGAAAAGACCCTATCAGGTTGCCCATAACGAGCAAATTGAGCCTTGCGTCGTTTTATTGTTGTCTCCGCGCTAAGTTCTGGCAGAACATCAATCTCCCAGAAATCTGAGTAGTGATCAACTACCATCAGAAAGTCGTTCCCACTGTGTTGGAAAAGATCCACACTTATGATTTGCCAGGGGCATGTGGGCAGTTCATGGCTCAGCATTGTCTACTTTTGCTGCTCAATCGCATACTCATTGCATGTAGAGCATTTACTGACACAATCCTTGATTTCGCTCTGCATTCCAGGCCAGTATATCGTCTCCCGTGCTTGTCTGTAGCCGGCCTCGCCACCGATGTGACTGCCATGTACTCTGGCAAGCATCTCAGGACGCAATGATTTTGGGATCACCACTCTTTGCCCCCTAAACAAGACTCCGTTCTGGACACTTAGCTCCTCTTTGATAGCCCAGAACTCTGACTGCCTGCTCTTGTTTCATTCTTATCAGCGGGCCAACCCTTCAGGATAGACTTCACGACTTGCAGCTGTCTGTCGGTGTCTGTGTGTTGCTGTATCTGTAGCAGCCTTTTGTCTGTGACATTCAGATAGTCGGACATATTTATGTGCTCAATTGCCAGCTGCTCGTCCACCATACTGCTGAATGTGCTCTGCATGCATAGAGCCAGGGTGTGTTTTGGAAGTGACAGTCCTGCTTAACGTGTCACTCACAAACATGTCCGGTCCTGGTTTGTAGATCACTCTCAGGTTGTAATTCTGAAGAGCCAGTAGCATGCACTGCAAGCGCTTGGGAGCATTGAGGAGAGGCTTGCTGAAGATTGCTACGAGGGGCTTGTAATTGTCTCCGCTGTGATATTGTCTCTACCGTACAGATAATGATGGAAACGCTGGCAGGCAAATACTATGCTAAGGCATTCCTTCTCTATCTGCACATAGCTTTGCTCTGTAGGCGTGAGTGCCCTTGACACGAAAGCAATAGGCTGTCCCTCCTGCCTCAGACAGCAGCCCATGCCATGCTGGCTGGAGTCACTCTACTGTGACGGGGTTTTGACCACTGATCTGAAAAAAAAAGACTGGATCGCGCAACCCGTAATTCCATGCCACCAATTTATGAAGGCCAATTGAACTTGATCGGCGCCATCTTAGGTAGAGCAAAAAACGATCAAATTGCATTGCAATTGCCAGCTAAAATGCCGACTTGCGGAGCATATAAGTGCTATAACCGCACAGGGTCGGAAAAAAGTGACAATTCAACTAATATAACATTTCACAAGTAATTACCCTTTTTTATTTGACTCTTGCATTCAAAATGCCATAGTAACTGCCAATTTAAGATGCCTTGATTTGTCCAAAAAAATTCCCGAGCTGGCTCCTCACGTGTTCGACACTGCTATCACGGATAATCATGTTTTTAATCTTATAAAAGTAATCTTGTAATTGTTGCAAGATACGACTGCATCATCTCTTGGCAAAGCAAGCTGGCAAGAAGCTGCAAAAACAGCTGACAAAACTAAATGTAAATGTAAGATCATGATTGCAGAACATGAGAATATGAGGCTGTTGTTTACAAACAACAGACTCATTTGAAAGTTTAATAGTCTTGCTTGCACATATAGGTGATCATAAAGTAGCCTAGTCTCCTATCATTTTCTTAGGTAGCGAGCTAGCGTGTTGCAGCAATGGCGAGCAACGGCCTGATGAAGCCAGGACGCACCACTCTCTCCCTTGCGAGTGGCACGCTCTGTGTCATTCTTTCACGTACTCGTCTGAGGAGCCAGCTCGGGAAAAACATTTTGACAAATCAAGGCATCTTAAAACAGCAGTTGCTGTGGCATCTTAAATGCAAGAGTCAAATAAAAACGGTACTTACTTGTGAAATGTTATATTATCTGAATTGCCATTTTTTCGACTCTGCGGTTAGAGTACTGGTATGCGCCGCAACTCAACATTTTAGCTGGCAATTCTAATGCAATTTGATCGCTTCTTGGTCTACCTAAGATGGCTGCCAAGTCGCCCATGCCGGCTTCATTTCATATCGCGAGTTGCTCGATCCAGTCTTCTTTTTTTATTTTAGATCAGTGGTTTTGACACATCATAGTATCGCAGCACAAGTGTCTGTCACAAGCTGTTTTATCTCCCTTGACAGCTGCATCGTGCTTCGGCAGCCAGTGCCAGACTATGTCCTTGTCTGTGAGTCTCCTCAAAGGCTCCCATACTTCTGAGAGCCGCGGGAGAAACTTAGCCAAGTACGTGACGAATCCATGAAGCTCTGCACACCCTTGACGTCAGATGGGGCTGGCATGTCCAAAACCGCTCTTGACTTTCTCCGGGTCCGCTTTTAGACCTGCAGCCGACAGGATGTGGCCATGAAACCGCACCTCAGACACTCTAAACTGAAGCTTCTTGACACTGAGCCGCAGTTTCACTTGTCAACAACGGTCCAGAAGGGCTACCAGCTTGTCATCGTGGTCCTTGTTTGCCTCTTCCTCGCTGTCGCCACAACCAATGATGAGGATGTCGTCAGCTATAGGCTCCACTCCCTCAAGCCCTTCTAACAGCTCATGCTGTTTCCTCTGGTAGACCTCTGGGGCTACTGACACACCAAACAGAAGTTTCAACCAATCTCTTCTGGCCCCAGGGGGTCCAAAAGGTGGTCATGAGGCTGCTAGCCTCATCCAGTTAACACTGAAGAAAAGCATCTCTTGCATCGACCAGTGTGTAGACCTTGGCTTTAGGCAGCTTACAGAGCACATACTCCAGTGTGGGCATGAGGTAATGCGAGCATCTGTGCGTGGGTGAGATTGTGCGGCTGTAGACATATACGCAGCTTTTCTGGTCTTTTGACTATGACCATATCGCTGATCCAATCCGTGGGCTCACTGACTGATAAGATATGACCCTCTCTCATATCTGTTGAGTTGAGCCTTCACAGCTTCCTTCATAGCCACCAGAACATTGCGTGGTGCACTCTGCACCGGCTGAACCGCTGGATCCATGTCAAAATGAACCTCTCCGGGGAGTGCCTCCACAGGACCAGTGAAGATGTCCTGATATTCTCTGATGACTGTACTTCTGGTGAGAGGCATGGTGAGGCTGTCGTCCACTGCGTTGAGCCCTTCTACTCTGAGCTCCTCTGGGATGGTTAAGTGTATGAGCCCCCATCTCCTCTGACATGGACCCTGACAGCAGTGGCAACTGTCGTGTATTTACAACCTCAAAATCCAGTTTGTATTTGCTGCCCTGTACAACACACTCAGTGATAAGGACCCCAAATGATGGCAGACCTTGGTCTGAGTACATTTTCAGTGTGGTGCTACTATGCTTTAGTTTCTCTCTGGGAGCTAGCCTCTTCTTGTCCCTGAGACTCATGACGTTGCACGTAGCTCCTGAGTCAAACTGGCATCTCTGTAGTTTGCCATTCAGGTGGAGATTGACAAACCATTTCTTGCCTTTTGTTCCCACTGCACCAATGCTTTCTGTTGCACACACATCATTTGTGTCCATGTCTGTGTTGTCTTTATCCATGTTCAGTCCCTCAACTGCGCGGAGTTTACCATCCTTTTTCTTCTTTTTATTGCAAACTCTCACAGAGTGATTGGCTGTGCCACAAGCACTGCAGGTTTTGCCATATGCTGGGCAGTGTTCTCTTCCCCACTCGTGTGCTGTGCCACAGTATTTGCATGTGGAGAGGCCCCCACCTTGTGATATGGGGTTCCCACTCATTTTCTTTGTAGTACTGGCTGATCTTTTGAATATATGTTTCCCTACAACATTGACATTGTCCATGAGTGATCTCTCTTGCTCCATGGATCTCAACTGCAAATCACTCAGTTCTGCTGCTCTGCATGCTTCAATAGCATTGGCTAGAGTCAAGTCCTTTTCCCTTAACAACTGTCTGCGTGTGCCCTCTTTAGCAATGCCGATGACTATTCTGTCCCTGATTAAGTCATCTCTTAGGGCTCCATATTTGCATGTGGAAGCTTTCTCCCTGAGCCGTGTCACAAAACAGTCTACTGTCTCACCTTCTTGTTTACAACAGCCAAAAATGTAGCGCTCATAAATCACATTTTTAGCGGATTTGAAATACCTTTCCAATGAGTCCAGTATGACGGTCACGTCCTCTTGCTGTGCGTCGATCAGATTTAGGTTGTGTTTGTAGACATGTCAACATTCAACTCCCATGACACTCCTCAGAGTTGCCGCCTGGACCTTCTTTTCCTTGTCCACCAGCCCTGTGGCTAAAGCATAATCTTCATATTCTCCTCGGAAGATTTCCCAATTCGCACTCAGGTTGTCACTGAGCTTCATCGGAGCTGGCAGGGGTATGGTCGTGGCCATAGCTATTCACTGCTTTTACTGCGGTACGGCTAGCTAGCATTAGCAAAACAAAAACTTGCAAAACTCGCTTGACGGCTCAATATCCTGTCAGTCGCCGAATCAAAGGTCCACTTCTGACACCATGTTTGAGCTAGCGGTGTGTAAAAACGAGGCATACTCCCAAGTTAACAGTTAAGGGGCTTTAGTGTCGAACTGTATGTATCAACAATACAGCGGTGAACTGATGCACGCAGGAGACTGCGTGCCTTATGTAACATTAACTACAGTTAACATCCACTGGGTGGTGATATAATACCACCCGTAACAATAGGCTCCTGCGACCCTAAAAGTAGAATAAGCAGTATGGATAATGGACGGAGTCGCGTTTGAACGAATCTTTTCCTTGAAGATGTGAATCGAGTTTCAAATGGTACGAACTGACCAGGACGCAGCGAATGTACTGATATCACTTGTGTTTCCTACGGTACTATAAGAATTGAAATAATCAAATGATCTGTACCGTTGATGGCATCGTACTGCTGCATCCCAAGATACTACAAAAAAGAATTGAACTCACGTTTGACAACATCAGGCAGCCAATTAAGGAAATGGCACATTTTTTTGGCAAATGGCGAATAAAATAGTCTTCTTTCAAACGTTTTAGCTGTTACATTAGAGTAAGGGAGCCCTCTGCCGAACTGCTGAATAAAGTGCATGAATCGGGGATATTGAAGATTTGTCTATGTACCGGATACTCAGAAGAAGGCTTCAATTAATTAAAGTTTAGTTCATTGAACAGGACTCAGTTATTGCAGGGATTAGTCGCAGCTAAAATCATTAATACTCTGTGGCTTCAATAGTACTTGATGGAACACAATTCGGTTTGAGAGCTTAACTGTTGTAGCCCCTGTATTGGCAGACATCGGTTCCTTTTCAGGTCCTGGTTAGTGGTTCTGTAGACTTGCCTGGACTATGACCAACATGTAAAAAGCAAGCAAAGTAAAGAATCCTAATCCTTTATTGGGATGCATAAAGTATAACAATTTTTCCTCCACTTAATACATTTTTTACAATTTTATATTCGAAGACAGTTTGGCTCTACATGAATCCATAAATGACTAGGCTAATCGGTTTGAATAAACTGGAATGCAACAAACTTGTTTCAAACTTGTCAGAGTGTAATGGCTTTTAGATTGTTTCAGTATAGCAGCCTCTCAAGTGATGGGAAGTAAGCCATTGTTAACCCCGGTGAACCTTTTATGTTGCCTAGGCCTGTATGTTGGCCAAGCTCTTTAAATTTACAGTTGTAAAGGGATTAAAATTTGGTGAAATGAATAAATGTCAAAATAGCCACTATGTTTACTCAAAATAGGCAGTGAAAATATTAGCACAACCAGATTTTGACGCTCAATTAATACAACTTGCACTACTTGATTTAATGTTCTACAATGAGCTGTGGTCAATACCAAAACTTAAACACAATTTAAATATTTAATAAGGTTCTCATGAGTTACATTTTGGTGTTGGCACAGTACATTGTTTCACGGGAGAAAGTGTTTGAAGATGGTGAGCTAAGCTCAAGTGTCCAGTGCAGCAACCTTTAATGCAGTGTTGGTCAGAGCCGTTCATGAGCTGCATGTGGCTCTTTGGTGAGTGCATTGTGACCCTTTTTAAGTTTCAGATTTTGCATTTTCCAGTACTTTTTAACAAAATATTTCACCAGATATTGTCTTAGACACTTGCAGCAGTAACTTCAGCTGATGAATTTGCAGCAGGCTAGATGTAGCAAGAAGGTCCTGGGTTTGAGCCCCAGGGTAGTTCAACCTTGGGGGGAGTCCTCTGTTTTGTGTTTGCATGTTCTCCCCGTGTCTACATGGGTTTCCTCCGGGGGCTCCGGTTTCCCCACAGTCCAAAGACATGCAGGTCAGGTGAATTGGCTATACTAAATTGTCCCTGTGTGTGAGAGAGGGAGTGAGTGGTGGCCTGTTCGGGGTGTCTCCCCGCCTGCCGCCCAGGATACGCAGTTTGGATAATGGATGGATAGACGCAGCAAAGGCATATTGCTGCTCTTCACAGGTCATTTGTTGTATTCCAGTGAATGAGCTAAATCCTTATGTAGAGTCCAGTGCGATGAAGAAATTTAACGGTTCTTGTTGTTTCACAATGTTCCACGCTGAGTATTGATTTCTATGAATAATCTGTAACTCCAATTTCTGACAGGTCTGCTGTGATAGTGTGTGTGACAGTTGGTGCATTCCATCAAAGCAGGATTCGGTTTCCAGCAGTTAAGTTAATAATCCAATTTCCCAATTAGAGCAACCTATGACCCTTTGAAGGTTGGGTGAGGAGGCATATTTTTGTAATGTGGCTCTTGAAGATTTTTGCTCATTTATTCTTAACATTTGTTGTACTAATTTTGAAGCTCTCCAATATATCAACTCCAGGATTGTAAACGAGTTGAACATGACTGGACGGGCAAGAGCAAGAGGCCGAGCACGTGGTCAGCAGCCTGGATCAGTAAGGAAAAAACACTGTTCTGTGTTTTCATTCTACGCTGTAAAGAACAGGATTTATTGATTTAGCATGCCAGCCTCTTGAGTGTTTGAAATCATGTACAAGCAGTGATATTACATAAAGAATTGCATTTTAGTTTTTTTTTTTTTTTTTTAGAAATTGTTGATTGGGGGGGGGATGACATTTGTACATTTTTCAGGTACTTCTCACTTATCTAGAAAAACTTAGAAGAGGACAATAACTTCTACAAATTGAATAGTTTGTTAGAGCTGAGCGTTTTGTTTTAATGTATGCCCCAAAAACGCATGCCTATGTAAAAGGTAGATGATAAGTTAACAATAGAACGACCGGGATTTCACGCCTACCTAAAACGACCATGGGCAGTCAAAATGACCGCTGATTTTTAAACTATATTCTGTCAAGATAACTACCCAATTGAGAGATTAATGCATTTCATATGTTAGTATATCTAATAAGAAACGACTTGACACCAAAATTAAAATTTTTACCAACTTAAATACTATTTTTCAAACAATTTAAAATCGCCGCTGTCCAACGCCCGTAAATACTGCAATGCCTCGGTGGTAGTCAAGGTGCATCTGAAACAGCAGCAGCTGTACCCACCCAGACATGTTGGAAATAACCAGAAATCCAGTTTAGACTTTTGGGGGGGGGGGGGGGCTTTTCTCCCCAATTGTACTTTGCAAATTACCCCACTCTTCCGGGCTGTCCTGGCCACTGCTCCACCTCCTTTGCCAATCCAGGGAAGGCTGCAGACTACCACGTCTCCTCCGATACTTGTGGAGTCGCAGCCACTTCTTTTCACCAGACAGTAAGGAGTTTCTCCAGGGAGATGTAACGCGTGGGAGGATGACCCTATTCCCCCCAGTTCCCCCTCGAACAGGTGCCCCGACCGACCAGAGGAGGCGCTAGTGCAGCGACTAGGACACATACCCACATCTGGCTTCCCACTCGTAGACCCGACCAATTGTGTCTGCTGGGATGCCCGGCCAAGCCGGAGGTAACACGGGGCTTTGATCCGGCGATATCCGTGTCAGTAGGCAACGGAATACACCGTCACGCCACCCAGACGCACAAGTTTAGACTATTACTTGGCACTGGAGAACGCTAGTGTGGTTCTAGGACGGAGCAATGAACATCACGAAGGAAATTACATGGCCAACACACGTCATAAATAGTGACGTGATGTGCAGATCACGAGCAATTATTTTGGCTGTTCGTGGTTGTTTTATGTAGATCTTGTGATAACTTTATTTTGTGCAATTGATCTAAAACTAATTTTAATGCAAATATAGACAATTTTAGGAGCGTTCAGGGAGCGACAGATCTATCTCCCCCCCCACACACGAAGTTATTAAACTTTGAAAATCCAAAATTGTCAAAGTGACCGGCTTGGTCGTTATAGTACTATGAACCCGATTGAGTGCCACTGCCTTACAAAATGTCAATATATTTTCAAAGACCTCACCTCAAGTGGCTGCAGCAGTGGGTACCGACTCGACTGAGAAGGTTGGTAGAGGAAGACAGAAGACTGCTCCAGAAGCTGTTTCTGCAGGTGTGATCTTGGTCTTAGTTTATGAAAACTGGTTTTTACCGAATGGAGAAAGGGCTGTCAATTTTAGCTACAGTATCTTGATGTACTTACTGGGGAAAACATTACCTTATACCTTTTTTTTATGAACGGCTTCTTTTTTTTTTTGTTATCTAATATAAGGTATTTCTATGGCCGTATTTTACAATTGTTAATTTTAAAAAATATATATTTATTTATTTATTTTTTAGATTGTCAGCTGGCGTCAGTTGGCTTTGAACAGATGAAGCTCGTAGAAAGAGGTGGAAACCGCCAGGACTTACATGATGTGGGAATATATACCAGACAGACTATGGCGCATGTCCAACAATCAAAGAGTGGTGGGTCGATATTTATTAACTTCAGGTGCCATTGTCATAAATGTGAAAAGGATAGTTACGTTTGGGGTCTTTACTCAGTGGCACAGTGACGTGCGAGGAGTCCATGGCTGGGCAGGCAGTGGGCATTCACAATCCAAATTACAGCCTTTTGTGCTCTAATGTTTTATAACAATCTGATCCTTCATTCTTTCAACTGCCACAAAATTCGAGAATATTGTGCCCCCCTGGCTGAACTACATTCCAAATGAAAACCTAAACAAAAATATTGTCATGTCAAACTATATATGTAGTACTGTTTTCTTGTTTTATATGGTTTTTGATTGCTGTGAAATGACTTTTAAGTAACACCATTAGCTTTCCTTAGAGCTCCCAAACCATTGTGGATTTCATTGTGGTCACTACAAACAGCAGTTATGAGATACTACTTATAAATATTGTTGAAACAGTACATGAAAAGAACACAAACACAACACAAAGAAACATTTGTGGTAAAAGTATGTAATTTAATATACATAAAATATACAAATACATATATTTAAATTATGTGCCATTAGTTCATCTCCAGTATTATATATAATAAAATGACTGATGGCAGAACAGAGTGGTTTCATGCAAATAAACTGGGTGCTGACGTGACAGAATGTTGAGACCATATGTGTTGAGGTCACCTATAGATTTATTAAAAACACTTAATGTTTGGGCAATACGTGTGAAAATGGCAGTTAGTCACTTAGGGCATGTTTTTACCCAAAACCATTTAGAAGCAAATTTACAGGGCACAAAGAGACATCAGCATGTTGGGTGATAAATGGTGAGAGTTGTTCCTTATCCGATGCGAGGGTCTAAGTACAGGATGTTGTGTTGCTGTAAAGCACCATGAGGTGAATTTGTGATATTAGGCTATACAAATGAAATTGACTTGACTTAAATATTATTTACGAGTAACTGCACTGATTTGTAGAAATGGAAGAGGAACTGAGACTTGCACAAATCTGTAAACTTCAAAATGGTTGACAACTTTCAGGGCTGTTTTGATGTATTAGTGTGGGGCACATTGTCAATTAGTGAAAAGAAAATGTGACGTGATGCCTCGAGCCAGCCTGGAAAAAAAAAACATGGCAAAACTAACTACAAGTTTAAAAAAAAAAGCGTAACTTCGGAAGCCATATATGAACCATGTACTCATGTCCTTCACAGTACTCGGTTTCACATTTAGCCAGTATCTTAGAGAAAACAAAGTGACAAAAGCATGATAAATGATACTGGCTGCAAAGCATGCATGCAAGCATCCACTGCAACTAAACACTTCAGTTCAGCTACACAATTGCAAAAGTGCATGAATGTAAGACAGTGGCACGCATACCCTTGTAGACTCTACATTCGTATAGGTTTGTAAAAATGAACAATAAATATCAATGCAAAGTAGAGGTTTAAAGTGAACAATAAATATCAATTCAAATGCAATTCAAATGTAGATTTGGAAAATCCATTACTAAACACTTCAGTTCAACCATCCAAACTGTTGCATACCTTTGAACTCTACATTTGTATAGATTTGTAACAAATACCTATAAATGCAAACTTTGTATAGGTTTGGAAAAAATGATCAATGAAACTTGAGTTAAAACTTATCTACAAAATAATTGTATAAAGAGCTATTAATAATAAGGATGTGACGTAAGTGTGTGAAGCTGATAGGGAAAGCGTTTCATTGATGGTTGTTTGATGCAGGACAGCATTCTATAAAGTCAAAATATAGCGAATAAATTCAAAGTAATCATATTTATGTTAACTTGTCCAACACAGCAACGCTACATGAAAAGCCCGTTTACAAATTACTTTAACACTGCCATGAGCATAAAAGTACAAAATCAATGGCTTACCTTCACTTGATGAAGTCCATTTGCCTGTCTTTCTCCACAAATCTCTCTGCGATGTCGTTGTAGATTTTTTTTTTTTTACATTTTTTTGTTCTGTAGTATCACCGGTCATTTGGATTGTATTGAAATGAGGGCCAAGGCTGACAACCGCTCTTCTCCAGTCCTGTTTCAGCTGTAGGTCTTGATTCTTTTCAAAGCAGAGAAAAACCTGTCCACAGAGGCCATGGTAGCTGGAAGCGTCAGGACGAGGCACAGCAAGTTGGTCGCTTCTAGTACACTCACCAAGTCATTTCTGTACAAGAAATCCAGAAGTTGTGCGGGTTTTTTGCACGTATTGTTTGTGAACTATACAGTTCCAGTCGAGTCTGCTTTTATTCTGACGAAGTTCAGGTATTTTGTGTATGTCTCCAGGCTCATCAGTAAGCTGTCATCAAAGCACCTGGACATCTGCTTAAATTTGCAGCTGTCAACTAAGTCGATGAACAAGAGCCTCCCAAAATGATCAAACCTGGTTTTAATTTGAGTGTTGATATTGTCCAAAATGTTGTGGAACAATACTCTCCTCTGATCTCTGATGGGCTGTTCACTCCTTGTCGCTGCATCGGTTAAGCCTAGTAGTTGACATTTCTCCTCAAACCTGGCATAGAAGGGTTCAAAGTCCTTTCTTAGATGACCCACAACTACCCTAGTGTCACCGACCAGCTCACAACAAAAAGCTATATCCATGAACTTGTTCTGCAGAACAGAAAAAAGTCCATCGGTTGCATTGAAAGTGTCTCCGTACACCATCAAGAGAAAACGGGTTGAAGCCTTCGACGGCCAAGCATCATACCCCACAGCCATTATCAAAATGTTGTTGTCCCAGCCCTCAGCTCTTTCAGAGATGAGATGGAACATGTCACGGAGGTCAGAATGGTAGAGACCGATGATTTGTATCAACCTAGAGTGAGAATTCCACCTGGTTGGCGCCACTTTGGGCATGTGATGCCTGATAACTTGGTCCAGCCAGCAGCTGAGTTCATTTCACTGACTTAGTAAAAAAAGATGCCAGTCCCTCAAGCTGTTTTAAAGAAATAACCTGCAGTCTGTTATTGGTTTGGCTGATTGTGAGAGCACAAGATTTAATTTGTGTATAACAGTGGATGAACAGTGCCTCAGGGACTTCTCTAATTTTCACCTGAAGTCCCATCAGATGCCATCACTGTGGCCTCATCATGCTGTGCAACTAGCGTTTCTTTGCAATTGGAAGAATCTAAAATGCCCAAGACATGCGCTGCCACTGCAGCAGCTCTCTGGTCCTTGTTGACATCGCTAAATCCCAAAAATGCCTCCTTAACTCCATTTTGGCAGACTTACCGTGTAAAATTGTATAAGGTAATAGGTATATTTGTGTTGTGAGTTTTGCTTCTGGAATAACAGAAATAAACAATATTATTCACATTACAGTAGTTGTGCTATGAAATACACTACTACAGCAATAGAACAGAAATAATTAGATCCTTGTAAGTAAATCACCAAATTTAGTTAGGCTACAACCAATCATTCATCTTACATTACAGGCTACATAGCAATCAAATAAAATTAGCCATTCCTACACATTAGTCTAACAGTAGCTAACAAATGTTCTGTGACCTCTACTAGTTCACCTTCTCTTCCCTTCTCTCTGTCATTCTCTCTCAAACGCATGCATGAAAGCAGCTTTATCATCAATTTGAGATTGTGATTTTGGTAAATCGGTGTGTTTTATCATGAGCTTTCGACGTATTCATAGCTTTTGTTTACACCATAGACTTTTTTTTTTTGTCAGAAAAAGGTCAAGTTAGTTTTATTGTGTAGCCCAGTATCACAAAATACAGATTTGTCTCTGAACTTTACAGCAACACAACATCCTGCCCTTAGACCATTGTATCGGATAAGGAATAACGCCCTAAATCAAACCCTTTAACGGGGAGAAAAAATCGAAACCCCAGGGAGTACCTCTGGGAGGTGTGTGCGAATGCGTCTTTAATGATAGGTTAATTGTTTTGCTGCTATGCAATAAAGAAAACCGTTTGGAACAGTTCGTCTGATTTAGTAGCCTAGACCCAGATGCTACTCGGCTAAGATACAATAGGCTAGCCTTCCAATCAGTGTATTATGCTAGGCAACTAGCCCAAAAATGGAATATTGCAACACTGCTCACTTTGATTTAGACTAGGCTAAACTTGGAGGTTGTCTGGTCGGATTCGGATGGTTAATGCGTATTTTAGCGAGTCGGACAGTGCAGATTGGCTCTTCACCCACACCCACTGGTCGAGTGGGTGTGGGTTTAAAAAAAAAAAAAACCAACCTGTGTTATCATTATTAGGAACCAAAGCCACCGATCTATACTATGTGTGTCATGGTCATTTGCTTATATCATTTTGGATGATAATTTTTAACCACATTGTGTTGTCAGGTACAAGTGGCTCTTCAATACAACTTCGAGCCAATTTCTTCCGCATGCTGTCCCAACCCCGGTGGGTTCTTTATCAGTACCATGTGGAGTTTAACCCTCCAGTGGAGTCTAAACGGCTGCGTTCAGCCCTCCTTTTTCAACATGATGAAATTCTCGGTTCAGCACACACCTTTGATGGCAACCTTCTCTTCCTGCCTAAAAGACTGCACAGCAAGGTAATCTGGAGGGCTGGAGAACTCGGCACTGTTTTGATATTAATATACACAGAATCCTGCATAGCCGCCTCAAAAAGGGCGCCGTTGCATGGAAAAAAGGAATGACGTTTATTTTAATATTTGGCTTGTAATTTGCATGCCTTTCTCAAACTATATATGCATCACTGTTTTTTCATTGTTTACTGTTGTGACATGACTTTTGTGGATGCCTACATTTTAGTTTCATTTCCTGAAATCAGTCTGATGTTTTGATTGTAGGAAAAACATGCCACCTATTGGCCAAATTCTTGGAATGTTTGTCTGTCACTGCTAACCTAAACCAGTTGAGAACTGAACTGCTTCCAGAAGGTAACAGGGTCTGATGATTCTATAACCGGCCGGCTGGATACAGGCTTGCATTATCCATTTTATAGATTCCAAGTTTTTTATAGGATAAAATACTTGGTTTTTCATACACTATAAAACTGCTTTCTTTTCCTTATATAGTGCTTGGGTTGCTTCTAAAGGAAGCAGTGTGATGCGCATATGAGAGAAACCATTGAAATTGTACTTGCGCTCCAATAAAAATGAGGCTCCTACATCAACTGCTAGACTTAAATAAGCGTGGGTAACACTTGAAATATCATCAGAGAGGAAAAATCCAGGTAGTACCAGTTAATCAAAGCCTTCACCCCACTGTATGATAAAATTTGTCTTTTACGTTTATCTGCTGTCACACTGAGCAATGGGATGAAATGAAAATCTTGATCAGTCTGGCCAGATTGTGCACTGGCAAATACATTATGATAGTAACGCACTGCGATTGGCTTGCAAGGCTATATCGGTAAAAGCATTTCACTCGCATATGATGGAACAACAGCACGCTGTTGCTGTGGGGCTGGTACTTTTTTCCTGGCGAAAACAAAAGGAGAGGATATGGACTTGATTGTGACTTTGATACAGCAGTATAGGCTCAACAGCGTCTTCAAAGAGAGCTTTTTGTTTCTTGTGATATTCTGGATATAAGACGGTGCTTCATGCTGTTGCCCATAGCTCTAAAAGTCTCCCTTAATCCCACCCCCCGCCCGGGGAACACTTCCTCTTTGAAGACAAGAATGTAACACACTGTCTCTGCTAATGTGTTTACCTTCACATGCAAGCATTGACGGCCTTTGTGGTGATGTATACATTTGTCAGATATTGGGATTGGCTTGTGAGGGGGGTCGCACTGCACAGTTCAGCTGAAAAAATTTTCTGACACTGCCAGTGTTACTAGTCTACATCTGCATCTTATTGACAGTTAAAGGTCCTGTCAAATTGGAAAAGCCAAGATGAGTTAAAAAGGTGCATGCCCTAGGATTTTGGAAAGGCATTTGTCTGCAACTCGGAAATGTGACAAAGAAGAAATAAAATCACAGATGGTCTAAGGGCGTTAAGGGTCTGAATGGGCTTAGTTGCCCAAATTGGCTCCACACCATTCAGAGATCCTCAATTAGAATATATTTGCCACTAGTCTTGGCTATTCATCTAGCCAGCCAGACTAATATTGTGGACAGTTTTTCCTAACGGGGGTATATTTAATAATTTATTTATTTTGAGGATAAAGGTACTATTATTAAAAAGGAATGAGTACGGGGAATTATTAAGGAATCAAATCATTCAATTACTTAACTGTCAAAATGTTTAAATTTCCCAACTTTACCAATGACCTAGGAGGAATTATCATTTGCGGTTACTATCCTAAATATTCTAGCTGGAGGTGTGGAAGGGCTGGTGAATCTGAAACTTTTAGTCGCCGTGTTGTGACGTCGACTCGGTCCTTGCTCATATTACTAAAATATTATGTTCGCTCATTGTTAGGAGACTGTGCTTCATAGTGAGTCCAAGTGCGAAGGGAAGGTTGTGGTAACTGTTACCCTGACCAAGGAACATGCCCCTAGTTCACAAGGGTGCTTGCAATTTTACAACATCATCTTTAGAAGGTGAGTATTGCATTTTCCAGGATTCTTACAAAGGTCAAGATCACGTAGTTATGCTTTTAACAATTTATATTTTAATTCCCTTAAAATACTGAGAACTGAGAGATCATCAACGTTGAGTTAGAGACAACGGAGCAACCAAATTCACCACTATGTTGATATGTGCATAATTTTAACATCTGTAGCTGAACATGTGTAGACAATTTAAGTGTTCAGTGGCAAAGAGTGTCCATACGGTTGAAAATATATCAATTTGGAAAAGGTAAAATGTCAAAGCCATCATTTAGTAGGTTGATGATCATGAGCCATACATTGAAATGACAATGAGAGTAAAAAGTAGGCCTGTCAACATGCACAGGTTGTGTATACTTAACATGATTTAGTCAGTGTACATGGGTCTTAGATGTCAGTTGAAATTATGCCTTGTTGGCAATGGAGTGATGTGTTCAGTTTTGATAGATGACACATTTTGTTGAGTTTTTAACCCACTGTTTGTTTTGTTTTGTTTGTTTTTTTACAAATGAATACAAAGTCTTTTGAATGAGATTTATCGAACATCATGCATGAACCACACTGAATATGGACCCGATTCTGGGTAGATGCGTGGGCAAAGAGATATTACAGGGGATTTTGGTGTGATGAAAAATAGTTAGAATTAATGTTAGCATTAGAAATGAGTTGTATATTGGAGTTTTAATGTAGTCTTTACTGGAAAAACCAAAGATAAATATTTCTTTAGGATTCTGAAAATGCTGAACATGCAGCCGATTGGACGCAACTACTACAACCCCAATGACCAACTGACCATCCCACAGCACAAGTAGGTGTTTTACCTGTCTCACAATCTTTTTCTTTACTGAATGTAGAAGTGGTTTTATGTGATGTATAATTTTGGCCCAGAATTTGTTGTAACTCAGTAAATCAAGTAACTCAGCTGGCACTTTCACATAAATGGAATAGCTGGTTAACTAAAAATGTGGTTGGCGTTAACGAAATGGAAGTTAAGAATTCTATACCATTTACTGAATTTACAGCCTGAGTGTATAAGATGTTTTATTTTTTATGAAGTTGTATTGCTTTCAGCAAAAGTTCATATTAAGACTTATTTTCTTGACTAATCAATTGTTTTTTATAATCAACCTACATTTCGGGTGATAGATTCTAACCGGAAAACGTTGTTGAAAGCAGGTGAATCCATACACAGGAGTTAAAAAGCTCATAAATTACATATCGGACTAGGGTCTTCTCTTAGAGCAATCCCAGAACCTTATACAAAGCAAGCAGAATGAACACTGTGTTGGTTGTTTTTTTTTACCCCTCCAAGGATGACCATCTGGCCTGGCTTTTGTACCAACATCCTGCAGTATGAGTCAAGCATCATGCTGTGTACTGACGTGAGCCACAAGGTGCTGCGCAGTGAGACGGTGCTTGATTTCATGATGAGCCTAAAGCAGCAATTTGGGAATCAGCGTTTTCCTGATGCCTGTATGAAGGAGCTGGTGGGCCTTATCGTACTCACAAAGTAAGGTCACATGTAACCTGCATAATAAGCCTAGCCACTTGTCTGCTGCAAGAAGTATTAAACTATTAGTCTATTTTTTTCACTCAAATACCTTAGTAAAATGGAAGAGATGGTGCTGTTTTATCACCTAAGTGAGAAATCTTTCCTAAATTTCATTTCAACTTTAATTTTTCATTTTCCTAAATGGGAAATCTCCAGTATAAAGGGGTAGAAGTGTAGTGTTAAACTGGCTTAAAAAAAATGAAACCTTAATACACGGGCGCTAATCTACCTTTTCAGTGAAACATTTATCTCATGGTAAACTTGATAAAATTCAAAACGTGATGGCTAGATTGAAGGAACGGGTTAAGGCAAAAGGGTGGTATAATTATTTAGACTATTTCACCAAAGTTGATCTGGTGTCTTTATTTACTGTCAGCAGAGGTGTACTATATGCACTTATTTAGGGCCGTCCACACCAAGAATGATATGTAATCGTTCTAACTCAAATTGATGGCAGCGTCCACACCACAACTATAATGACAGTGAGGAACAAGATTGTAGGGATCACTTCCAGAGCGATTTGTTGAATGATGGAAACACTTACAGCCAGTCAAAATCCATCTGAATTTACAGGATGTCATCTTCAGTATGGTAAATGACATTGCAGAGAGACTTATAATTGAGGCTAAAAAAAAAATCCTGTTGGATAAAAGTGTTTATAAAGAGGCTATCAAGATGAAGTACATCTGAGATGCAATTAGAGATGTACCGATCAACTTTTTTTCTGTTCTGATCCGAATACCAGTATTTCTTGACAAATGTGACAATTTATAAAGCACTTAAGCTTATCTTGGCTGCCTTTATGTGATCACATTTTACTTTTGGGTCTTTATTTCTGCAGGTATAATAACAAAACCTACAAGATTGATGATATTGCGTGGGACCATACTCCTAACAACACATTTACGAAGGGAGAAGGGAAGATTTCTTTCAAAAACTACTACAAGAATGTAGGCTACTTCCTTTGAATATGTGTTCCTGTTGCTGTTAGATGATGGTTGATATTGAGTAACTGATTAGTAATTAAAGGCTATAATTACTTTTCATAGGGGTGGCACAGTGGTTAGCGCGGTAGCTTCACAGCAAGAAGGTCCTGGGTTCGAGCCCCGACGTAGTCCAACTTTGGGGGTTGTCCCAGGTCGTCCTCTGTGTGGAGTTTGCACGTTCTCACCATGTCTGCGTGGGTTTCTTCCGGGTGCTTTGGTTTCCTCCCACAGTCCAAAGACATGTAGGCCAGGTGCATCGGCCATTCTAAATTGGCCCTAGATGTGTGTGTGCGTGTATGTGCGTGCACACACATGCGCGCGCCTTGTGATGGCCTGATGCCATGTCCAGGGTGTCTCCTTGCCTGCTGTCCAATGACTGCTGGGATAGGTTCCAGCATCCCTGTGACCCTTAGTAGGATAAGCGGTTTAGCTAACTGATGGATGGAATTGCTTTTCATAAGGTGTAGGCTTTTTTTCTTCTTCTTATAAAAGAACCTATCCTTTTAAAGTAGTTTTTCTATCAAATTGAACCAGCTTTGTTATAGAAAATTGTCCAAAGGAATTGAATCGAGTGCAACTGGACTTGGTATATATCCGTGAAGACGTTTCGCCTCTCATCCAAGAGGCTTTGTCAGTTCGTGCCTTTCTGACTAGACCAAGCTAGTCTGCCTGGCTGGTGATGAAACTCAGATATTTATCCTCTTTGGATATCAGAGCTAATGATGTCCATGGCTCTCTGTGTTCCAATGTTTAGCAACGCCCGTTGTTATCTCTTGGATGAGAGGCGAAACGTCTTCACGGATATATACCAAGTCCAGTTGCACTCGATTCAACTCCTTTTGGATAACCATGACCTGGATGAATGAGAACATTCACAGATGTAGAAAATTGTGTATCTAATTAATGGCATACAAGGTTGAGGGACACTTAACTGCTTATTAGATGCAGAATATGTGAGCCTTTGTGACTGTGAGGAATTGATGTGCTGGTGTTAAATAATCTATTCCATAGATTCAGTCTGTACTTAAACCCTCTATCTTTAGCAATATGGCTTGGACATCACTGATAGTAACCAGGTGTTACTGGTCAGCCATGTCAAAAGGATGGGTCCTTCTGGGCAGCCTCCTCCTGGTCCAGCCATGCTTATCCCAGAGTTCTGCTACCTTACAGGTACCAGCTTATTCAGGCAATGCCTGACTCCTTGTTCTGACCCATTACATTCTAGACATTTAGCTAATTGTGTTATACATGGCATCCGACAGTGGGTACAACAGAATAAACTCAATTTATAGCTAATTAAAGGATTACTGCACTGTCAAATCTGTGGGTATTTTGTCAAATTCAAACAGTTCTGTTAAAATTGCTGTAGCACGACAACAGGAGCAAGTTTTTTTGTTTTTTGCGAAGAATTTCAATTGGGATATAAACGTGTCTTGTTCTTGTGTGGTCCCTAATTACAGAGACTTTTTTGGCTTCTTCATACAGCTGGGAATAATTTGACACTTGGAATAGTTGTTTAATATTGAGTGTCTTCAGAAATTAAGAAATGGTTGCCCAACACGCAGAAAGTACTTTCCTAAAAAAAAAAATGCAATAATTGAAAACCTTACAACTATAAACCACAGTGTCCTCACAAATACTGGAACAAATGAACCTTATAATGTATTCGCTGGTAAAGACATAAGGAAGGAGGAAATTATATGTATAAAGATAATTACGTTAATTTAGAAAAATTAAAATCGAATTTTTTCCCACAGGACTGACAGATAAAATGCGGGCTGACTTCAGCATAATGAAAGATTTGGCCATCCACACCAGACTGACCCCAGAAGAGAAGGAGAGACGCCTCATCGGATTTGCTAATATCTTGAAAAGGTTAGTCACATCTAAACATCCACATATACTTAACATTTAACTGATGTTGAGTCTCTTTTTTTTAAACAAGGTTTAATTTCAATTTTCAAAAATCACCCAGAAATCCAACCCCAACCCACAGCCCCATACAATCTACCAGACTCCCACCCCACCTGGCATGCCACCCAAATAGCATGAATAAATTTGAACCATAACAAAAACTAAGAAGGTAACCAAGTAAAAAGCATAAATTAAATAAACAAAAGAAAAAGGGAAATGTTTAACTAAAAACCTAAGTAAGTAAATAAATAAGTAAAAGGGTTACAGGAGAATGGAAGAAAAAAGGTTGGAGAGATTGCAAGCCCGTCAACCTTGGCCACCAAAGGGAATTTGGATATGGATCCTCTCATGGTATATCTAATCTTTTGTAATTTCAACGACTGCATAAGCGCTACACCATTTCTTCTGCATATAGAGGAGGAGTGTATCCTCTTAATTACTCATAATTCACCCTTCGCGATGTCCCGCCCCCCTTGGTTACTGTTGCTATGCCTGGCAAGCTATCGTCCATCCGCAAAATTTAAACATGGCGTTTACTGTCATGTCAGTGACCGATATTCCAGGTGAATTGACATCCAATTTCTGGAAAACCAAGGAGATATCAGAGAGAAGTAGACAGAAAGGCTTGCAATATGCATTTGAAAGCTACAGCCATGATATAATTTGTCAGCGTGTGAATGAAGGGGAAATTAAAATCGAGGTTAAAGCCTACAGGTCCCAATTTAAGACCCAGGCACCCCACGTCTTAACTATTCACGTTAAGGACAAGGAGATAAATGAACAACAATGCTCGTGTACAGCAGGGTAAGACGATATAGATAGTTGTATTTTTAGCTGACATTTAGTTCCAGTGGCTTGCAAAAGTATTCATACCCCTTGAACTTTTCCACATTTTGTCACGTTACAGCCACAAACATAAATATATTTTATTGGAATTTTATGTGAAAGACCAACACAAAGTAGCACACAATTGTGAAGTACAAAGAAAATTATACATCATTTAAAAAAAAATTTTTTTTACAAATAAAAAGCTGAAAAGTGCGGTGTGCAAAAGTATTCAGCCCCCTTTTCTCTGAGTGCAACCAATTGCCTTCAGAAGTTGCCTGATGATTGCTGAATGATCGAATGTTGACCTAATGACTAAATAGAGTCAACCTGTGTAATCTAATCTCAGTACAAATACAGCTGTTCTGTGACGGCCTCAGAGGTTTGTTAAGAGAATGTTGGGGAGCAAACAGCATCATGAAGTCCAAGGAACACACCAGACAGGTCAGGAGAAGTTTAAAGCAGGGTTAGGCTATAAAAAGATTTCCCAAGCTTTGAACATCTCAGGGAGCATTGTTCAATCCATCATCCGGAAATGGAAAGAGTATGGCACAACTGCAAACCTACCAAGACACGGCCGTCCACCTAAACTTATAGGCCGAACAAGGAGAGCACTGATCAGAGATGCAGCCAAGAGGCCCATGGTGACTCTGGACGAACTGCAGAGATCCACAGCTCAGGTGGGGGAATCTGTCCACAGGACAACTATTGGTCGTGCACTGCACAAATCTGGCCTTTATGGAAGAGTGGCAAGAAGAAAGCCACTGTTAAAACCATAGGAAGTCCCGTTTGCAGTTTACCAGAAGCCATGTGGGGGACACAGCAAACATGTGGAAGAAGGTGCTCTGGTCAGTTGAGACCAAAGTTGAACTTTTTGGACTAAATGCAAAACGCCATGTGTGGTGGAAAACTAACACTGCACATCACTCTGAACACACCATCCCCACTGTCAAACATGGTGGTGGCAGCATCATGCTCTGGGGGTGCTTCTCTTCAGCGGGGACATGGAAGATGGTCAGAGTTGATGGGAAGATGGATGGAGCCAAATACAGGGCAATCTTGGAAGAAAACCTGTTGGAGTCTGCAAAAGACTTGAGACTGGGGCGGAGGTTCACCTTCCAGCAGGACAACGACGCTAAACATAAAGCCAGGGCTACAATGGAATGGTTTAAAACAAAACATATTCATATGTTAGAATGGCCCAGTCAAAGTCCAGACCTAAATCCAATTGAGAATCTGTGGCAAGATCTGAAAACTGCCATTCACAAACGCTCTCCATCTAATCTGACTGAGCTTGAGCTGTTTTGCAAATAAGAATGGGCAAAAATTTCAGTCTCTAGATGTGCAAAGCTGGTAGAGACATACCCCAAGAGACTTGCAGCTCTAATTGCAGTAAAAGGCGGTTCCACAAAGTACTGACTCAGGGGGGCTGAATACTTGGGGCCCGCGGACCCCTAGTGGTCCGTGGTGTAATTGCAAGGGGTCCGTGAAAATAAAATATCTTTAAAAAAAGATCTTATGACATTTATAGAAATAGGATTATTTTATTCAAATGTGACTGAGACCTTTATCTACCTAAACTATAAAGGGTAACAGGACTTTTTTCTCTAATTACGTCTGTTTCACAAGTGTAATTTATTGTATTTTAATAAGAGATCTCGCTCCCGTTTGCATTGTTAAAAGTTACTGCATCAAAATTCTGTTGTTACATACATCTGAAAGTTACTGAATACATATTCTGTTTTGTTACATATATCTGAAAGTTACTGCATAAGAATTCTGTTTTGTTAACTATATCTAAGTTACAACTGAAAGCTCTTATTTTTGCCCCAAAGGGTGAATAAATGCTATAATGCAATTTAAAATGCAGTTTCTACTGTTTCTATCAAATTGCAACCCCCCTCCCCCAAGATCAGGTGGAGGGGTCCTCAGGGTAGATCAAAAATACGCAGGGGGTCCAGGACCCCAAAAAGGTTGAGAACCACTGGTCTAGCAGTTAGAAAGTTAGGTTTAAAAAGATCATTGTATTTTTGTTACAACATTGCCAAGATGAGTAAATTTGTTAGGTGAAATCTTGAACAGAAGAAAGCTAAGCAGAAATTTATTTACAGCAGAGTTGATAGGAATTGGTTAACATTTATGTAAATTGAGTTTTTATCCAGGGAGACATGGTGCCACAGTGGTTAGCGCGGTCGCCTCACAGCAAGAAGGTCCTGGGTTCAAGCCCCGGGGTAGTCCAACCTTGTTGGGTCATCCCAGGTCAACCTCTTTGGAGTTTGCATGTTCTCCCCGTGTCTGCATGGGTTTTCTCCCACAGTCCAAAGACATGTCAGTGAGGTGAATCGGCCATACTAAAGTGTCCCTAGGTGTGAATGCACACGTGAGTATGTGTCTGTGTGTGTATGCGTTGGCCCTGTGATGGCCTGGTGGCCTGTCCAGGGTATCTCCCTGCCTGCCGCCCAATTAGTGCTGGAATAGGCTCCAGCATCCCCACGACCCTGAGAGCAGGATAAGCGGTTCAGATAATGGATGGATGGAGTTTATATCCAGAAAAAAATCCAAAATCCTTCAATAATGTTTAAATCTTACGGATGCAAATTTAAGGGGTCGGATACAAAAACCAACAGGTCATCAGCAAAAAGTTATACCTTTGTTTTCCTGGTCTCTGTGAATACCACGGATGTTGTGGTCGCTACGCAGGGTTATAGCCAGTGGTTCTGTTGCTATTGCAAAGAGCAGAGGGCTTAGAGGGCACCCATATGTAGGGCCTCTGCGTAACTGGAAAGAGGAAGAAATTATATCATTTGTACATATTGAGGCCTTGGGGGACGAGTACACTAATCTGTCACCGAAACCAAATTTTCGCAAAAAAAGAAAAAAAAGAAAGGTAGACTCACTCCACCCATCGAAAGCCTTTTCCACGACAAATGATATCACCACCTCTGGGGTCTGAGAAAGCTCAGAATAAAGTGTTATAGAGACGACAAATTTTTTTTTTTTAAAAATGCCTGTTTTTAACAAATCCAGTCTGGTCTGGGGAAATAACTGGAAGCACTGTCTAAATGGTGAGCTAAGGCTTTAGCCAGTATCTTCACATCAGTATTAAGTAGCAAGCTAGGTTGGTAAGATACACAATCAAGGGGGTTCTTACTTCCCCCTCTTGAGCAATATAGAATCTGTGGCTTCACATAATGACGGAGGGAGAGAATGATTCACCAAACATTTCAGCCAGTAGTGGGGAAAGAAGTTTTGAAAATGTCTCATAAAATTGGTTTGGGAAAAACCGTATGGCCCAGGAGACTTACCATTCCACATGGTTCCAATTGCGTGCATTATTTCAATTACAGATATGGCCCCCTTCAAGTCTATCTTTAACCTTCACATCAGTGGAGGGGATCTCAAGTTTTTGGAAAAAATAATCCATTAATGATTGATTTTCAAGGGGGTCAGAAGCATAAAGTTTTGAATCAAAATTACAAAATATATAATTTATTTCATCATGGTCAGTAGTGGCTATACCTGAAGAAGTACGAATTCCTACTATGGTTTGAAGAGCTGATGCTTGGCAAAAGCTGATGTGCAAGAATTGTACCAGATTTCTCCCCCGGTTCATGGCCTGGGTGGCCTGTCCAGGGTGTCTCTCCGCCTGCTGCCCAATGACTGCTGGGATAGGCTCCATCATCCCCGCGACCGTGAGCAGGATTGACGGTTCAGATAATGGGGGGATGGATTTCAAAAGGAGATGCTCTGCCTGTTCAGTTGACAAAACTTCCAATTCTGTTTGTAGTGAAAGACTTTTATATAGGTCGGGTGGTGGGGAAGTAGCAGAAGTTCTATTAAGTTCCAGGATTTCATCCTGTAAGGCATTATAATTAATAAGTTGCATTTTACATTTTGGGGCGTAGGCAGAGTTGAGACATAATTTGACCCCTCATTTTTAATGTGCTTTTAATGTTACTCATAAAGTTGCCATGGATATGTCTGGGGTTCGATTTATTTCGAGAAATGAAATAATTTGATTAGACTGAAATGGGATGGAAGCTTTGTCAGAAAGTAGGAAAGTTAAAACCGCCACAGTTGGCGGGATAAGTATTAGTTTGGTAAAGTTAGCTCGAGAGTCAATGGGGCGTGAACTGAAACTACCACAGACTGATACCTACATTTTCAAACCGATGAGATTAGTTTTTTTTTTATTTTTTAAAGTAATCAACCTGACAGTAAGTCTAATGAACAGGTAAAAAGTGAATAGTCACGAGCCAAACATAGAAAATGCTAAACATCCGATACTCCATGGGTGTTGGGGTGGCATGGCGGTCTGTTCCGTTGCCTACCAACATGCGGATCGCAGGTTCGAATCCTTGTCACCTCCGGCTTGGTCAGGCATCCCTACAGACAAAATTGGCCGTGTCTGCTGGTGGGAAGCCGGATGTGGGTATGTGTTCTGGTCATTGAACAAGTGCCTCCTCTGTCCGGTTGGGCTGCCTGTTTTGGGGGATGGAGAAGGGGGGTGAATATCGTGATCCTTCTATGCACTACGTCCCCCTGACAAAACTCCTCGCGATCAGGTGAAAATTGGCTGGCAGCTCCCCATGTATCGGAGGAGGCATGTGGTAGTTGGCAGCCCTCCCCAACTCAGCAGAGGGGGTGGCACAGAAACTGGGACAGCTCAAAAGAGTGGGGTAGTTGGCCAAATATACAATTGGCAAGGGGGGGGTAATAGAAGAACATTTAGAAAGAGGGGCAGGTTTTGATGAGCTGCGATCAATACTGGTGGACCGGGCACATTTAAATTCCCCACCAAGGATAAGACTGGGTGTATTGACGTCAGGTAAGTGGGATGAAAAAATCCTTACAGAATTGCGTATCATCCCAAATTAGAACATATATTTTGGCTAGAATAACTAGACTATTACACATCCAATTAGTGACAATTATGTAATAACCCCTTGAATCTGCATCAACCTTTTGACACCGAAAACAGAATATTTTTGTTAAATCGGGATAGCGGCCTGTCTGGATTTGATTTGAAATTTTGGTTGGAACAACTCGCCTACCCAACTACAGTGAAGCTGAACTTGGTCTGAGTCACGATGAAGCGTTTCCTGGAAAAATTGCAATCTGAGTGTTGAGGTGTTTAAGATGAGTCAGATGGAATTCTGAGGTTTCCAAAACGGTCACACTCCTCACCTTGGCTGCTCCATGAGAATCCTGTCCATGAATATCACAAACAATCAGAGACGAGGGACAACTTTGGTGGAGTCCAACACCCACTGAAAACATGTTTCAGTTTGTCCCGAGAATGCGGACACAGCTCTCACTTTGGTTATATAAGGACCGGATGGCTTGTAGCAACTGTCCCGGTACCCCATACTATCGCAGTGCCCCCCACAGAGTCCCCCGGGGTACACAGTTGTAAGCCTTCTCCACGTCCACAAAACACA
The DNA here is from genome assembly GCF_029633865.1 of Lampris incognitus. Classification (NCBI taxonomy): domain Eukaryota; kingdom Metazoa; phylum Chordata; class Actinopteri; order Lampriformes; family Lampridae; genus Lampris; species Lampris incognitus. The sequence goes on from NC_079211.1 coordinate 144,974,016, forward strand.
TGTAGACTGGCTGGTCAAACTCCCAGGCATCCCTCAGCACTTCCGCAAAGAGTTGGTCCGTTGTTCCACGGCCAGGACGGAATCCGCATTGTTCCTCCTGGATCTGAGGTTTGACAATCAGTCAGAGACTCCTTTCAAGCACCCTAGAGTAGACCCGATAACTGAAGCACACTTCCCCGATCACGTAGACCAATAATTCTCAAATTGTTCCCCTGTGACCTCCCCTCTAAATCCTCACGCTTATCGGATAGGAAAGCTACCTGTTTAGTGAGACTTTGTAGCTTACGCCCCAGGGATGTAGTCTCATCCGACCAGTGATTTGCCCCCTTTTTCAATTCTGTCACATAGCTAGACAGACCCAGCATTGGATCTGACATGCTAAGTCGCAATGCAGTTCGGTCCATATCGATGCAATTTTGGACCTCAGTGATATTGCCAGTGTCTTATTTTAGCATCCACGGAAGCACAGATGTCCCCTTTCAGTTATGTTAGCTCAAATGTTATATCAGCTCAAAGTGATTCAATAGAACTGAGAACAGCATTGTCTGAGGCTGTGGGGGTTAACTTGGTCAGTGTTGGCCATCGGGTTAGCACCCTTAACACGTGTATTAGGCATAGTGCGTAGTTATAATGTAGTACTCCAACAGACGTAGTCCATCCATCCATTATTCAAACCGCTTATCCTGCCCTCTGGGTTGCGTGGATGCTGGATCCTATTCCACCAGGCATTGGTCGGCAGGCAGAAAGACACCCTGGACAGGCCGCCTGGCCATCACAGGGTCCACACACACATTCACACCTAGGGACAATTTAGTACGGTCAATTCACTTGACCTGCATGTCTTTTGGACTGTGGGAGGAAACCCATGTAGATACGGGGCGAACATGAAAACTCCACACAGAGGACGCAACCTCCAAGGTTGCACTACCCCAGGGAGTCGGACCTGGTCGCGAGCCACATGCAGCTCATCGATGACTATGCCGCAACCCCTACAAGTCTCCAATCTTGCGCTTTTTAGTGTCCCCCAACCAAATATTCCACCAGACACAACCTGAGACACCCGCAGTAGTATTAGAAAAAATATACTGCCAGATTGATTATTTGTTCCCAACGGAAAATGGGCGATGTAGATACAAAAGCACCATTTTATCGAATTATTGAACAAATGGCAGGGAACTCTAAAATATTACACCTACTCACTCATCACACCACTGGACGTCCTCAATGTTTTGTCTTTTTCACTTGAAATACTCGACGTATGCTGCAGTTGTTTCAAAGCAAGCTTTAAAAAAAGAGCCATCAATTTTGATTTAACAGTTTCTAATCTCATTCCTAAAAAAAATTTAGGAACCCCGAAGCTCAGACAGAACTGAAGACCTGGGGACTGTCCTTTGATGAGAGTCTCCTGAACCTGGCAGGCAGGGTCCTCCCAAGAGAGAGAGTTTTCCAAGGATCACAAATGGTGAAACAACCTAGTAAACGTGTTTTGGTTAATAGGGTGTTGACTGAGACTGTTATTGTTTAATTTTTCCATTTATTTATCTAGTTTGAGTACAATCCACGGACAGGTGACTGGAGTAAGGAGATGCGTGGGGTGCCTCTGATCAGCTCTCCTCCGCTAAACCACTGGCTAATGCTTTACACTCGCCGCAATGCCAGTGAAGCACAGTCCCTTTTGCAGACCCTCCAGAAGGTCACATTTCCTTTGGGCATCTGTATGGAGAAGGCTATCATGTGAGTTTTTATAGCGTGGGAAAGGAAGGATTACTGCACCACCCTGTGATAGAAACAATTGCAACTGTAAAGATAAAATGAAATGCATATTTTTTACTTCTGCAACGACATGCTGCATATCTGAAAGAAACAGACCATTGGGGTGGGATTTAAGTAAGGGGCAGGCAGGCTGTTTGATTGATTGATTTTTATTTATTTTTTTAAATTAATGAACTCAAACCATTGTTTTCATTTTTGGAGAAAATGTGTTCTGGTTATGATGTGTCGAAGATGCAACTGTGTCAAATGATATTTCATAGTGTGTTCGCATGCAGCAAGTTTTATAAGAGTGTGGTGAGGAAATTAAAATCTAATTACTTCTGGACATTTTACTTGACGCCCACCCTCTCATGCAAAGAGATGTAATTATGAATTAATGCCTTTCCCAGGAAGAGAAAACACAGGATTCTTTAGTAGCAAATAAAAAGGGCAATGTTTGTTTTGTGAATCTTTGCGACATAATGGTAGACAAATGAGGTTGCTGTGTATAAAATGGGTAAAATGTGGTCTTTCACGTGGTCTTTAGTGCACCTCTAAAGGGAGACCAAGTAGAAAATGTACTTTAGCACTTGTTTACTCAAAGGCAATCACTTGATGGGACTGGAAATCTAAAATTATCTTTTAAGTAGTGCGAGTACGAAGATAAATCATCAGCAATGACCCACATATTTGTGCTCCTTACTACAGATTAATTACATCATTATGGCATCATTTAGAAAAATTAATGTTGGTGTCAAATTGTTTTTTGTTTTTTTTATTGTTTGTTTATTTTGACTTAAATAAAAGAAAAAATGCACTGATCTTTTGTCGTTTATATAGGTCTATGTCTTTGCACAATGACAGGCGGAGTACCCCTCTTCATTTTACTGCATGTTTTACTTGGAATTTCTTTGCATGTGACAAATAAAGTACTTGAAATTGTTATCAATAATGTAGCATTTCTTTCCTATAGGGTGGAGTATGTGGATCAACAGGAGTCTCTGATGAGGGCGCTGAAGAAGAATGTTAGTCCAGACATTCAGATGGTGAGTCACTGAACGTAAAGTATATGAGAGGTGGGACTGATCTTGGTAATTGCTGTAGTGTAGTGTTTTCTCTCGTATGTTTGTGAGTGTGAGTGAAGTTTTGTGCTGTAACAAGACCTGTCATCCCAACAGAAATCTGTAGTAATTTGATGCTGGCTTTGCATTTATTCTTCCTAAACTTTATAGCTGAGATTTTGAACCTTCTTTTGATTATTTTGCTGAAAAATGAATCAAGTAATAATTTAGCAAGGCGTAGTTAACTCCCCTAGGGAGTAAAGTAGGAAACATTAGTTTTACAATCAGGGTGTTAAAAAGACTTTCTACCTTGAAACAATGTACTGTGTCCATACCAAAATGTAGCTCATGTGAACCTTATTAAATATTGAACTGGTGTTTAAGTGTCGGTATTGACCACAGCCCATTGTAGAACATTAAATCAGGTAGTGCAAGTTGTATTAATTGTCAAAACCTTTTATCTAGTTGTGCTAATATTTTCACTACCTATTTTGAGTGAACATAGTGGCTATTTTGACATTTATTCATCAAATTTTAATCCCTTTACAATTGTAAATTTAAAGAGCTTGACCAACATACAGCCCTAGGTAACATTAAAGGTTCACCAGGGTTAACATTGGCATACTTCCCATTGCTTATTAAGAGGCTGATATACCGAAACAGTCTAAAACCCATTACACTGTGACAAGTTTGAAGCAAGTTTGTCGCATTCCAGTTTATTCAAGCCAATTAGCCTAGACATTTATCTATTCATGTAGAGCCAAACTGCCTTCGAATATAAAATTGTAAAAATGTATTAAGTGGAGGAAGCTCAAGTGTCCAGTGCAGCAACCTTTAATGCAGTGTTAGTCGGACCTGGTTTGCGAGCCGCATGCGGCTCTTTGATGACTACATTGTGACCCTTTTTAAGTCTCCAATTTTGCATTTCCAACCCCTTTTAGCCAAATATTTCGCCAGATATTGTCTGAGACATTTGCAGCAGTGACGTTCTGCTGATGAATTTGCGGCAGACTAGACGCAGCAAGGAGGTTCTGGGTTTCAGTCCCGGGGTAGTCTAACCTTGAGGGTCGTCCTGTGTGGAGTTTGTATGTTCTCCCCGTGTCTGTGGGTTTCCTCCAGGTGCTCTGGTTTCTTCCCGCTGTCCAAAGACCTGCAGGTCAGGTGAATTGGCCGTACTAAATTGTCCCTAGGAGGGGGGGTGTGCGTTTGTGAGAGAGAGAGAGAGAGATGGCCTGGCGCCCTGCCCAGGGTGTCTCCCTGACTGCTGCGCAATGACTGCTGGAATAGGCTCCAGCAGTCCCGCACCCCTGAGAGCAGGATAAGCGGTTTGGATAATGGATGGATGGGTGTTAAAAGCTTCGTAAAGCTTAACACATGGCCGTCATAAAAACACACGCTGTAAATTTGTCACACTTGAATGGTTTCATCTCTGTTCTACTCTTTGTTGAGTTGTCTTCTTTCTCAGATCCCATTCAAGACTACTTGCCCTCTGCAGGGTTAGCGGTAGCTAACACACAATGATGGTCCCAGTTCACCTAAATTGGGTCACACGAAAGAAACTGCAATAAACATCAAGGCCAGTTCTTTTCAATAGTGCTACATGTGGGTTTTGGGCAGAATTTGGCACTTTCCCCCTGTCAGCAGCTAAAAACATTTGAATACCTGGGAAAGGAATATACTATCACCCTCTTTTTATTAATTTCTGTTGAAGCCATGTCTGAACCATCTTAAGGCTGCTCGAGAGAATATTTTTATGGTGAGCTATTACATTTTAATTGCTAGTGGTGTTCAGGATGTCCCCCAAGCCCTGATGAAACTAAAAAACAAAACTTGCATGGATTTGCTGACTTACCTATTTGTCGATTGCTGAGCATGTCCTTTGCTTCCCCTTGAAATCTTTACTGGTACACAGGAAGTGACAGATTTTATGTGTTTATAAACCAGTATTTATGTAATATGTATGTTGTATTTATGCTACTTAAATTTAGCACTTTGATTTTGTTAGTTACACACAAATGATAAAAACGTGTTAAAAACCATGTGGAATCTCGATTTTTGTGTTCAGCCAACATGAAACAGAATTTTTGGAATTGTAGTCAACTACAACAGCATACTGCTTCATCTAATGCCAGTGGGTGGAAATTCCCATAAGAAACTTTAAAATACAGATTCACTTTTTTTTAATATGGAACTCAAAAAATGTTGTGGGGCATCACTTCAAATCATATAGACAATACCTTGACTGACCGTTTCACTATTGAGAAACATACCACTTTACTGAATCTTATTGCCAAGCTTCAACGAAATGTTCAAGCCATCAACAAACATAATACATCTGGGGCGCCCCGGTGGGTCACCTGGTAGAACGCGTATCACATATAAGGCTGAGTCCTTACCGTCTGGGTTTAAATCCAGCCTGGGCCATTTTCTGCATGTCATCCTCTCTCTCCCCTGCCTTTCCTGTCTCTCAACTATCGCTATCAAACAATGGTGGAAAATGCCCAAAACAAAAAAAACAATGTATCTTAATTTCGAAAACGGGAAGCTAAAATTTGGGGGGGGGGGGTAAACCTATCTTTTAACCACTGTTTTGTAATTGATGGCTATGGTAACATGTTTTGTTGTTGGCCTGAGGAAGAGCTGATAGATGGAAATGTCAACGAATGAAATGAGTATTTGGAGCATTTCGGTGTGGAGACCCCACTCCTTTGTTCTATGTTTTGCAATTTTTGTCTTGTGCCTACATATTTTTCTGGATGTGTGCACACTTGGTTCCTCTTCTGATGTTTTGTTGTTTGAACCATCAGCAAGCATGAAAATGCAGAATAATATTATCATCAGTGCTTCACCTATGCCCCACCCTCGTCTTTTTTTTTCCCTTCTTCTTTGTGTTCATATTTAAGTCTAACTGGTCAAGTCAACAGAACTCTAATGTAAGACCTTGGGTTTTATTCGGTTTCCTCCTAAGGTGGTAGTGATCCTACCCAGCAGTAGGAAGGACAAGTACGACAGCATAAAGAAGTTTCTTTGTGTGGACTTCCCCATCCCCAGCCAGTGTGTGTTGTCTCGCACCCTCAGCAAGCCACAGACTCTCATGAATGTGGTTAACAAAATTGCTCTGCAGATGGTCTGCAAGATGGGTGGGGAGTTGTGGACTGTGGAAATCCCTGTAAGTATTTCTTCTTCTTTTTTTTCCCCCAAAGGAAAGCAATTGTGTAGGTCAGTGATTCTCAATCCAGTCCTTGGGTATTGCCAGTACTGCTGGTTTTCTATTCTGCCAGGTAGTTAATTACATTCCCCTGTGGTTCCAGCTCTCAAACATCCCTGATTTTAGGTTGGATTAATTGAAACAAATGGTGAATGAATTCAACTACCTGGCTGAATGGAAAACTAGTAGTACAGGAGGTACCCAAGGACTATTATCAAAAACCACTGCGTTTGTAAAGTATAAAAAATTGAAATTGCCAAAATTGTTTAAAAGAATGGTACTCTTTTTACTCAAACATTAAAAAGGAGTGTAGGCTTTTCTTTAGAGCTTCTTTAAAAATAGAATGTACTATCAGATGACTCTTTTTGCTTTATTTTACTGTTACTTTCAATATTATGGGGCTTGTCCACGTGATGTGGCGCTACAACCCTCCTAACCCTGATTCACCAACTACAGATACTGCATCTCATACTCCCCATCTCACATCCAACCTACACAACATGCCGAAACACATGCTGAAGTAGAAAATGTTACATTATAGTTTGTGAAATGTTCCCAGATGCAGTCCCAAAACACATGACTCTACATTTCATCCATAGTAGGCCCATTGTAACTTGGTTTTTTTTTTTTTTTTACATTTATTTCTGATTTTTCCCTTTTTTCTCCCAATTTAATGGCCAATCGATCCCTATTTTAATTCAAGCACCCACCCTCGTACTGCATGCGTTTGCCAACTGCATCTCTCCGGCCGGCAGTCTCGAAGGAGACCGCCTCCCCACTTTCGTGACAAGGCGACTCCAGGCCAAACCACTGTTTTTTCCGACACAAACAGAGACGCATTCACGTGATGAACACAAGCCAACTCCGTCCCCCTCCCGAAGACAGCATTGCCAGTGATTGCTGCTTCATCGAGTCTGGCCATAGTCGGATCTGACGAGACCGGGGCGTGAACCCCAGTGGGCAGCTGCATCGACACAAAGCCGATGCTTAGACCGCTACACCACCGCGGACTGTAACGTGTTTTAATATAAAATAGGTTGTAGGCCTAGTTCTTAATATTACCAGGAAACTACCAGCTAGTGATGGCTGATATGGCCAAAGTCCTATGTAGTAGTATCTTTAGAATTGTGGGTGGTAATGAGAATGTTTTTGCTTTTTTTTTTTTTTTTTTCCTTTTAGTACGATTCTATAAATTGAGTACAACTATTCTGTGAAAAAGTTTTTTTTTCTTTTAAATTGCTTATTGACTAATTAAATATTGTAAACAGCTATTTACTAGACCGTTGGGTTAGTAAGTAGCAATGAGACAAGGAAAGTAATCTGGCAAAGTGTTTTGATCATTTCTTGATAGTAAATACAACTGGTGATATCAGTGGTGGTAGACACCATTATGGCAAATCTGGCTGCACAAATTTTTCTACCGCTTATAGTAACAAACCAATCAACACTACTATTGACATATATTGTCTTTGTGCATGCTCAATAATTGAGGTAAGAGAGTCACAGACAGGTGAATCAGTTCATCTGGACGCAACGTTTAGTCAGACAAATGTTTCATCACTTATCCGAAGTGACTTTGTCAGTCTCAACTGACTGCAGGTATCCTCCAACCTTCTCAACAGCACAATTGCATCATGACCGAAACCAGCAATTGGTTTCATATGCAAATAGGCGTGACCATTTACCAGAGTTTCAGGGGCAATGTGTAAGGGGAGGGGAGAAATCCCACATTAAACAGGCCCTGGTTAAGTGTGGTTATCCTAACTGGGTGTTTGTCAAAGCCAGCAAGATGCCCCAAACATTGCACAACTCGATCAAATAGAGGAGAAGGACAATAGAATAGAGGAGGAGGACTGCCTAAGCGTAAACCAGTAGTGATTCCGTGTGTGGCGGGAGTGTTGGAACAGTTGAAAGGTGTATTTCCAAACACCCTGTCTCGGTTGCTTTCAAACCCTAAAATATGCTGCACCAGAAATTGGTGCACCCCAAGGATCGAGTCCCCCGGCACAAACGGCGCAATATAGTGTATGCTGTTCAGTGCCGGGAGGATTGCCATGACATGTACATCGTGGAAACCAAACAGACACTGGCTGAAAGGATGGCACAGCACAGAAGAGCTAACCCGTCAGGCCAGGACTCCACAGTCTGCACTCATCTACGGGCCAGTGGCCAAGGATGAGGATGTGCACACAGGGAGGAATGCTGGTTCGAACGGGGAGTCAAAGAGGCCATCTATGTGATGAGGGAACGACCATCCCTGAACCGGGGGGGCTCAGAGTACATGTGATGCCATCTTACAGTGCTGTGATTCCAACTAATCCCTAATCCTCTGTGAAAAGTACTCATTGCCAAGAGGGAAAGAGGAAGGCCAAAGAGTGAGGTTTGTGGATGTGGTGACGGAAGACGTGTAGGTGGCTGATGTGACAGAGGAAGTTGCAGAAGATGGGAAGAAATGGAAAGGAATGATCTGCTGTGGCGATCCCTAAAGGGAGCAGCTGAAAGTAGTAGTAGTAGTAGTAGCCATTGAAACTCTAGTTAATGGTAACGCCTATTTGCATATGAAACCAATGGTTGGTTTCAGTCGTTAAGCAACTGTGCTGTTTATAAGGTTGAGGGATACCCGCAGTCAGTTGAGACTGACGAAGTCACTTGGATTACATTAGTCATTTAGCCGACGCTTTTATCCAAAGCGACTTACAATAAGTGCATTTAATGTAGGAAATCAGGAGAACTGCTAGTCATCAGAGGTCATAAGTGCATCTTGTCTTTAACCAAGCATATAAGAGCAAAACAAGTGCTAAAGTAAAAGCTTGCGAAAGAGATTTTATTTATTTTGCTGAGTGAATACAATAAGTGCTACAAGCAAGTAACAGGGTAGTAGTTTTTGAAGAGGTGAGTTTTCAAACCTGTGCTGAAAGATGGGCTGCGACTCCGCTGTCCTGACATCAGTGGGGGGAGTTCATTCCACCACTATGGGGCCAGGACAGAAAAGAGCCGTGACTGGGTCGATCGGCAGCAGGGGCCTCTTGAGCGACGGGGCAACTAGGCGTCCTGAGGCAGCAGAGCGAAGTGGTCGGACGGGGGTGTAGGGCTTGACCATGACCTAGAGATAGGAAGAAGCTGTTCCTTTCACTGCCCTGTAGGCTAGCACCGGAGTCTTAGATTGGATGAGTGATGAAATGTTTCTGCCACTAAACGTGTCCAGATGAGCCGTTTCACATTTGCATTACTGGCAGATATTGTAGGGAATCCTGACTAAAATCTTCCAAATCCAGTCAGGAGTTGTAAATTGGGAAAAGGTCGAATGGATTAATTAAACTCTGACAGAGAACTAATCTGTAATCAAGTTTAGGCTTGATGCTTATTTATTTCCTCTTTTGAAACAGCTCAAGGAGCTGATGGTTGTGGGCATTGATTGCTACCACGATAATGTCTCTGGAAAGAGGTCTGTTGGAGCCTTGGTGGCAAATCTCAACCAGGGCATGACTAGGTTAGTGACCACAGACTGGTTAATGTAGTACTTGACATGTCAACTGGTCCCCCGTCATCACCTGTATTTTAGAAGTTGACCTTACCCCATACAGAATTACCGCCTTTAAAGTTACAATGTGTAATTGTGTAACATGAACGTGTTGTTAACAAGGTGGTTCTCAAAGTGTGTGCTGCAGAACCAAAGGCAGGAACTGATGGATGAACTGAAGGTGGCCCTGACTGGCAAGTTTTCTTTTTGTCTAACTCCCAGACATTTTTTTTTCTGAAGGTTCACTTTTAGCCTGTATCATCTGATCATTATAGGTTGAATTTTGTTTGTTTTCCAGCTGCGCTGAAGCACTACCACAAATTTAACCAGCACTTACCGTCACGTATTATCGTGTACAGAGATGGAGTGGGAGATGGCATGCTCAACAGTGTGGTTGGCTACGAGATTGCTCAGATCTTGGAAGCCATCCAGATGATTGGAAAGGATTATATGTAAGTGTTGCATAGCCAGTTACTGTTGCTTTAATGTGCATTGTTCTTGCTGCGGCCCACAATTATAGAACTATATAAAGATATCCATCAAAGATTGCATTTCTCAAGACACACAGACATTTTTAAAGATGGCTGTCCATCTTCTATGATGACAGAAAATGGATATGAATATCACTGACAAATAGTTCAAAGTTATGATCTCATTTTTAAAATTTTGCCAGTACTTGTTACAACGTTGGTAAAGGCTAATAAGTAAAAAGTATCTACGATGGGCTTGGAAAAAGTTTATATTTCCCTATTGAGATGGGCTGCTAATGATCCCAGTAGACGTCCAGCAATTGAGCTAATTAAGGCTAATCACACCATTCGACATAGCTTCAAATTTAGACATTAAAACAAAGGTGTCCAGGGCTTTATCCAGTAGCGTACCGTGGGGTTTCAGTCAGGGCCTTCAGTAAGGAATCCCACACACACAAATTTCTCATATGGGTGCCTATACAGACACACACAAAATACATTGTTATGCATTATACACATTACTGCATCAACACCAACAAGACAGCTGATCTTCAAATCAAGTTTCCACAGTTGATGTAGTGTTCAGCAGTCATATTATCATTGCACCGGCCTCACTAAAATAAAAAAAATGTGCAAACCAATGTGAAGTTGAAGTTCCACCTCACTTGATATGGCATTATGTACTATTCACGGAGGATTGGGGAATAGTTGGAATCACAGCACTGTAAGATGGTGACAGACGTACTCTTAGCCTCCCCCGGTTCAGGGATGGTCGTTCCCTCTTCACATAGATGGCCTCTGACTCCCCATTCAAACCAGTGTTCCTCCCTATCAAGGATGTGTACATCCTCATCCTTGAAAGAGTGGTCACTCTGGTTTGTACCAAACCACATAGTTTGTCTTTAATTTGTAGTAAATTTTAATGTGGATTTTTATTATGTTTCATGTTTATACAGGCGTTTCAGAGAATGTGTGGTCATGGAAAAGTTGTGGAAATTTGTTGGTAAAAATGTATATGAACCCTGTACAATGTTGTATTATGCGTTGTTTGTAGCCTTAATGTTGCTTGGCTAGAGAGTGTTTTTAGTCCATTTATAGTGTGTCTTTCAGAGGGAGTCAGTAATGAAAGTGTTTCATTGGTCCAGTTTAACCCGCAGGAGTTTCTAAATGCTGCTGTAACGTGTTTTGTTGCCACAGATGAAATGAATTCATAACGAGAGAATATGAATATGACTTGGCCTGAAAAAATCGTGCCTGGGCTGTCTGCACTCATCCAAGTTACACACGCTTGTAATTTTGTCATTTCTCGCTTCATGTGGACAAATGACATGTTGACGTGTTTTTCTTGCTTCTTGGCTGTCGCTCCGCATCGACGATCTGGCTCCATCTCCTCCTCCTTCCTGTACGAATGGAAAAAAAAGGCACTGCTTAATTTTTCTCAATTTACGCTGGAATTGTCTAATCGGGTGTAGGTGTATCAGAGTAGTTTTACCAGTACAAGAGGACAGTATTACCCCAATCCTGGTATTTGTGCATATTTATCATTTTCCCGTAGAAGTAAAACCAAAATTAATCTGGACTCAATCTAAAATGTTAGTGGTTATGGTTTTTGAGGCCTGTTCCACAGTGGGTGTAGCAGTATAAGCGTAGTTAGATTATTTCTGATGGAAAACTTGGAACTGTGTATATGAGAGCCCTCTATTTGAGTTGAAAAGGCTTATGAAGGTTCAAAAACCAAAATGCTAATTTTCCATATGTAAGTCAATATTGGGAGAAGAATTTAGATGGTCAAATAAATTTTTGACTCGTTTCTCCCCATCTTAGGCCCAAGTTAACTGTCGTGGTGGTGAAGAAGCGTGGAAGTTGCAGGTTCTTTGCCGAAATAAATGGTAAAGTGTCCAACCCTCCCCCTGGAACAGTCGTCGATGCAGAGGTCACACGGCCAGAATGGTACGTTAACTGCTCCACAATGTTCCTTTTTAACAATACTCGCTGTGGTGAAGAATTTAATAGCTGCTGCAACTTTTTTATTCCTAGGTATGACTTCTACATCGTGAGCCAGGCTGTCCGCATGGGAAGTGTCTCCCCGACCCACTACAATGTGGTGTATGACAGCAGCGGACTAAAGCCTGATCATATGCAGAGGTTAACCTACAAACTCTGCCACATGTATTACAACTGGCAGGTAATCAGCTTGTATATCGCCAGTCTCTCCCCAAAGCCAGTGCGTATCAAAATCAGTGTTGAATTCCATTTAATGTTTGTTGTAGTGAAATAATTTATAAAAGTCCTCTATAGGCATGAAAATGTATAAATATATTCCAGAAAGGTGAATCAGTTCATCTGGACATAAGCTGTAGTGGGAGAAACATTTCATCACTTATTTAAGTCTGAGCTTACTGAAGGTATCCCCAACCATCACAGTTGTATAACGGCGATCAGTTTAATATGCAAATAGTCATGACCATTAATTAGAGTTACAGTGGCCATGTGTACTATTCACAGAGGAGTGGGGAATAGCTGCAATCACAGCTGCAAGCTGTATCTAGCTTTGATACTATATGCGACTACTTTTTATGTATTCACACTGGTGGCCTAGTTGACATTTGATTACCCAGGCTAGTATAATTTCACATGACCCGTGTTACCTTGTCCAGTCAGTTGAAGTCTAGGGAGAGTATGGAACTGTCCGGAATGGTCAGAACCCTGGTCACACAACTTTCTTTTCTTTTTAAGGGGCTCATCAGCATTCCTGCACCCTGTCAGTATGCTCATAAGTTGGCCTTCCTTGTGGGTCAGAATATTCACAAGGAGCCCAACATGGCTCTGGATGACCACCTCTTCTACCTTTGAAGGAGGGAAGACAGGGCAAGAAGAGAGACCTGGAGAATTTAACCCAGGAGAACATCGCCCTGACGTTAATTTTGTTATATTGGTGCAGTTTGTCTAATTTTGTTATATTATTCAGTTTTTCTTAATTTTTTTCTGCTTTCCTGGTTAAAATAAAAAAATTCGAAAAGGATTGACTATCCAAGGTAAAATGACCCCATTGGCATCTTTTGTGCAATGAATTTATTTTTTTGAGTTCTTTTATTTTTCACAGCAGTACATCAGTTTTCATAACTTGGTAAATCCTTCCATTTTGGTACTTCAAGCTAATCAAATCAAAGTCTTGTTGTATGCTGTAAGACTTATTTTTCAGCTACTAGTTGACGCAGGTCTGACAGCGACCATCTTTCCTTCTTACAGAATATTTGTAACTTTGGTGGTCAGTGACACACCTAGTTTGTCAGAATGTGTGCTTGACTTGTGAGATTAAGAATCTGCAATAGTGTTATACTGAAAACTGATTCCTGGGCAGTCAGGAAGACTAATCTTAGGCCAATATAAAATCATTGTACTGCTTAAATATACCAAACGAATGTTAAACTGAAATCCTATAAAGAGTCTCAGTTTTAGAAACTTAGGAACATCTGTTGGGGGGGGGGGCATTCCATGGTACTCAGTTGAACATCTGTAGACTTCCCATTTCATAAAGCCACTTCACCAATTTAAGGGGAAGCAAAAAAAAAGTAGCCAACATATCTGAGGAGGGCTACTGTAAAGATTTTTTTTGCTAACAGGAAGCTAATGTGCAGACAGGCTGAATCTAAAGTTGGAAGTGGGACAGCAGCGCTGAGGTGCAGTCTCTCAGCACTGATTCCAAAGGAGCCATGGGTGGCAGCTCCTATCACACTCGCACCCTCACTCGTCTCAGCCATTGCCATGCTTGTTTTGACCTCACAGTCATCTCCACTGCTTCAGAGTGGGCAGACAAACTAAAGATTCAGGGCCAGCAAGCCTCCAAAAATGTCACATCTACTCTAGGTTACAGCCTGCTGATTTGCCTGCTGTACAAACAAGAGGAGAGCTCTTCAGATGTTGAACACTCTGTCCAAGCAGTCTGGGAACAAGACAGGCAGATGAAGGCGGGGTATTAAGGGGGATACATTGGAGTAGCTATGGTAGCAGCACCGCTCAACACAAAGCAGTTTGACCCCCTAACATCAACATAGGCTTGGCTAACAAGAGAGGGTGGCCCTTTGGTGCTGTTAGCATGACATGAACCACTGTACCTTCTGAAGAAGGTCAGTCTCTTGTTCGCAGTAAGTACAGCCAAGGCTTGCTGATGCTCCAACTCTAGCTGCTGCCTGTGCTCTGCAGCCTCATGCATATGCTGTCTGCAGGAGGCAGGGGTAGGATTGTTGGTGGGCATAGAGAGGGCTGCTGTTAGTAGAACTAAACAAAAAACATGGCACTGAGCCCAACAAAGCTGCATCTCCAGTCTTCTGTTCCAAACTGAGGCGTGATAGTTTCACACCTGATTAACTGTGCTGGCATTAGAAACCTTTGAAGACAAACTACACAACTGCCATGTCGTCATGAATGTACAGTTAATGTTAAAATGGTCTTTTAGTGAAGTCGGGTCAAAAGATTTTTGTGCAGACATGGATGAGGACTAGAGATGCTTTTCTGTGTGAACTAAAAAACAATGCACAGTTACGTTTGCTGCCCCCCTTAGGTAACGCAATACCTGTTGGAGGTCTCATTACTGAGGCCGTCTGAAAAGCTGTCCTCAGCGATGTCTCTGCGTGATCAATACAGGGCTTTTAGTTCCATGAAAAGGGTGAGCAAACTCCACAGTGTGCCCACTTGTCTGGCCATAACAGAAGAAGCCATGGGACTCAATGCAAGGCTGGTCATGGGTTCTCATATTGTGAACAACCAGAAAGGAAAACAAAATTTTTACAACACTGTTAGGGGGGAAAGAAGCAAATGACAGTGTCATGCCAAGGAAAAACTGAAGGTAACGGATTGGTAATGTCGTCCAAAGTTGTGTGACATCATAAAGAGTGACCTCTACCCAGATCCCCCTCCCCAACCATGTCTTCTCAGTGTCAAACTATTTTGGCCTGCCTCATACACAATCACATTACACAGTGCTGTGGTCGTATCGCCAGGTGGCCACTCACGTGTCTGGTGAGCAGCCCACATAAAGAGGAAAAGGTAAGCACAGCCATGTGGAGAGAGAGCCTCTGAAATGGGACTGAAGGGTGGGCAAAATATAAAAGGGGAAGGAGAGGAGTCGGGAGGGTTGGGGGTCTGAATGCTCCAAGCTTCTAGTCTTCCTGGTGAGACCTCGGCACTGGAGAGCAACAGACACGTCAGGGACATTAGACGGTATATACAAAGACAACCAGACGGGCACTGTAGAAAAGGCATTGGGGGGGGGGGGGGGCTGGCAGAGGGTTCAGGTTCTGTAAAAAAAAAAAATTTTTTTAAAACCAGGACCTGGATGCATGTGCTTGGAATGTATCACAAAGAAATTGAGGAAAATGTCCGGCCCAGGTGCTGGGTTCCTCACCTTGAGCACCTGCTCCCAAGTTCTCCAGTTTGCCTTGGAGCTGGTTCTCCCCCCGCAGGGCCGAATCTCTGCTGTGTAACGGCACTGGGGGTCTTTTTGAGCCGGGCATACTCAGATCTCACCTGTGCACAGAAGAGAGCAGAGAACTGCTGGGTAAAGGAGCACAAACACACAGCAGGGCTGATTTTGTTCAGGTCACCAAAGACTCAAAACTCAACAACTCTTGTACTTTTGTCAGCCTGTTACAATCGTCACCTTTCCTCTTTTACATACAGATGTAAAATGGATGTTAGCTGATCGTCTACTAATAATAAATTAAACTTAAATAGTGCTTTCCTAATGCTCTAAGTCGCTTTACAATAAACGGGGTGAAACGACAACAGATAAACAACACAGACATACAGGGGTGGATGGGAAGGGGGGGCAGACATACAGGGGTGGATGGGAAGGGGGGCAGACATACAGGGGTGGATGGGAAGGGGGGGCAGACATGCAGGGGTGGATGGGAAGGGGGTCTACGAGACGGAGAAGCGGCAGCCACACATGGCGCCAGCAGTACTGTCTGACTTAGATACAAAAGGAAGAAAAAGAAGCATCATAAATCCCATAATTCAGAGATGAAGTCTGAAGAGGCGAGTCCTGATTAATGACTTGAATGTGGGCAGATCGCAGCACTACTACTATCGGCTGCTCCCGTTAGGGGGCGCCACAGCGGATCATCTGTTTCCATCTCTTCCTGTCCTCTGCATCTCCCTCTGTCACACCAGCCACCTGCATGTCCTCCCTCACCACATCCATAAACCTCCTCTTTGGCCTTCCTCTTCTCCTCTTCCCTGGCAGCTCCATATTCAGCATCCTTCTCCCAGTATACCCAGCATCTCTCCTCCACACATGTCCAAACCATCTCCATCTTGCCTCTCTTGTTTTGTCTCCAAACCGTCCAACCTGAGCTGTCCCTCTAATATACTCGTTCCTAATCCTGTCCTCCTTCATCACTCCCAGTGAAAATCTTATCATCTTCACCTCTGCCACCACCTCCAGCTCCACCTCCTGTCTTTTCATCAGTGCCACTGTCTCCAAATCATACAACATAGCTGGTCTCACTACCATCTTGTAAACCTTCCCTTTAACTCTTGCTGGTACCCTTCTGTTACAAATCACTCCTGACACTCGTCTCCACCCACTCCACCCTGCCTGCACTCTCTTCTCCACCTCTCTACTGCACTCCCCGTTACTTTGGACAGTTGACCCCAAGTATTTAAACTCATCCACCTTCATCACCTCCACTCCTTGCATCCTCACCATTCCACTGTCCTCCCTCTCCTTCACGCATAGGTATTCCGTCTTGCTCCTACTGACTTTCATTCCTCTTCTCTCCAGTGCATACCTCCACCTCTCCAGGCTCTCCTCCACCTACACCCTGCTCTCACTACAGATCACAGTGTCATCCGCGAACATCATCGTCCACGGAGACTCCTGCCTGATCTCGTCCGTCAACCTGTCCATCACCACTGCAAACAAGAAAGGGCTCAGAGCCGATCCTTGATGTGATCCCACCTCCACCTTGAACCCATCTGTCATTCCAACCGCACACCTCACCACTGTCCCACTTCCCTCATACGTATCCTGCACCACTCCTACATACTAATCTGCAACTGCCGACTTCCTCATACAATACCACACCTCCTCTCTCGGCACCCTGTCGTATGCTTTCTGACAACGACCAATCTTTCCTTACACAATATTTGTAACATTGGTGGTCAGTGACACACCTAGTTTGTCAGAATGTGTGCTCGACTTGTGAGATGAAGAATCTGCAATAGTGTTGTACAGAAAACAATGACTCCTGGGCAGTCAGGAAGACTAA
The DNA here is from genome assembly GCF_029633865.1 of Lampris incognitus. Classification (NCBI taxonomy): domain Eukaryota; kingdom Metazoa; phylum Chordata; class Actinopteri; order Lampriformes; family Lampridae; genus Lampris; species Lampris incognitus. Next base: position 144,991,298 of record NC_079211.1, read on the forward strand.
TGTTAGGCCAATATAAAATCATTGTATTGCTTAATATACCAAAAAATTTGAAACTGCAATCCTATAAACACTCTGTTTTAGAAACTAGGAACATCTGTTTTTTTTGGGGGGGGGGGGACACCTTCCACGGTACTCGGTGAACATTTGTAGACTTCCAATTTCATAAAGCCACTTCAGCAACAACTTAATATATCTGAGGGCAACTATAGTTATTTTTCTTTTTTTCCCTAATGTGCAGACATTAGGCTGAATCCGAAGTTCGAGGTGGAACAGCATCACTGAGGAGAAGCTTCTCAGCACTGATTCCAGAGGAGCCGCGGCCTCACTCGTCTCAGCCGTTGCCATGCTTATTTTGACCTCAAAGTCATCTCCACCGCTGCAGAGGGGGCAGACAAACCAAAGATTCAGGGCCAGCAAGCCTCCAAAAATGTCACATCCACTCTCGGTTACAGCCTGCTGATTTGCCTGCTGTGCAAACAAGAGGAGAGCTCTTGAGACGTTGAACACTCTGGCCAAGCAGTCTGGGAACAAGACAGGCACATGAAGGCCGGGTTCTAAGGGGGATGCACTGGTAGCAGCACCGCTCAATTGGCTGACGAGAGAGGATGACGCTTTGGGGCTGTTGGCATGACAAGCAGGGTGGAGTGGGTGGAGAAGAGAAGAGTGTCAGGAGTGATCTGCGACAGAAGGGTGCCAGCAAGAGTGAAAGGGAAGACGGGGCTGATTTTTGTTGGGAGTGATGAAGAAGGATTGGATTAGGGAGACAGGGACAGCTGGGGTTAGAGGGACAGCCCAGGTTGGACGGTTTGGAGACAAAGCAAGATTGAGACGGTTTGGGCGTGTGTGGAGGAGGGATGCTGGGAATATCGGGAGAGGGATGCTGGATATGGAGCTGCCAGGGAAGAGGAGAAGAGGAAGGCCAAAGAGGAGGTTTATGGAGGTGGCGGGTGTGACAGAGGAAGATGCAGAGGACGGGAAGAAATGGAAACGGATGATCCGCTGTGGCGCCCCCTAACGGGAGCAGCCGAAAGTAGTAGTAGTAGACTGTCAGGTTAAAAACAAACTTAAAAAAACCCCCAATCATCAGACCTCGGTTATTATGGTCCATTGTCGCCCCCTAGTGGTGTAATTGAGAGTGAAGTGAGAATTCATTCGACGTGTTTTTCTTTCTATTTTGTATCCTGAGCGAGACGGACATGGGCACGATAGTAGTACCAACAGGTAGGCGTTATTATGGATCCCACTGCTTTTCTGGGCAAGACTAGGAAGACCCGCCCCTGCTCTATCTCTGATTGGCTAACCCTAACCCCACCCTAACCCTAACCTTAGCCAACCTAACCAACGGAGGCGACGAGTACTAGCCAATCAGAGGCAGAGTTCGCGGAAAACGGGTACGAGTACTGGCCAGTCAGAGACAGAGTGCCCAGAAAAGCAGTGGGTTTCATAATAACGCAACAGGTAGCGCTTGTACCGGAAGTTTGAATAGTCTACAGTAGAGGTGACTCTTCCTGATGATGTCACACAAGTTTGGACGACATTACCAATCCGATACCTTCAGTTTTTCCTTGGCATGACAGTGTCATTTGCTTCTTTCCCCCCTAACAGTGTTGCAGATGAGTTTTCTTCCTGGTTGTTCACAGTATGAGAACAGCAGCAAGCTGACTGGATGACACTGCTGTACTGGCCCATGACCAGCCTTGCATTGAGTCCTATGGCTTCTTCTGTTATGGCCAGACAAGTGGGCACACTGTGGAGCTTGCTCACCCTTTTCGTGGAACTAAAAGCCCTGTATTGATCATGCAGAGACATCGCCGAGGACAGCTTTTCAGACGGCCTCAGTAATGAGGCCTCCAACAGGTATTGTGCTACCTATTCTACCTATTCTGATTTCCATACAGGATCGGTTGAAGCCCAGTTGGCCAGCAGACAGCTCCATGCTGCTGTTGGGTGAAGGAGAAGGGAGAGGGGGAAGGCATGTCCAGAGGCAGCGGGAGAGGAGGAAGCGGAGTGTGGAGGTGAGAGTCGGCACTTTGAATGTTGGCACTATTGCTGGTAAAGGGAGAGAGCTGGCTGATATGATGGAGAGAAGGAAGGTAGGTGTGTGCAAGAGACCAGGTGGAAGGGGAGTAAGGCCAGGAGCATCTGCCCCGCCACGGTATACCAGTCCATCCAGTATACCGGTTCATGTACCGCCATACCGGTGTCATGAAATATGGAACCGGTCAAACTGTATTGACTGTTACTCCCCCCCCCCCCTGATTTCTCCCTTTTTCTCCCAATTTAGTGGCCAATCGATCCCTATTATAGTTCAAACACCCACCCTCGTACTGCATGCGTTCGCCAACTGCATCTCTCCGGCCGGCAGTCTCGAAGGAGTCGCCTCCCCACTTCCTTGACAAGGCGACTCCAGGCCGAACCACTGCTTCCCCCCCCCCCCCGAAGACAGCGCTGCCAATGGTTGCTGCTTCATCGAGTCCGGCCATAGTCTGATCTGACGAGACCGGGGCGCGAACCCCGGTCCCCAGTGGGCAACTGCATCGACACAAAGCCGAGGCTTAGACCGCTACACCACCGCGGACCCCCTTTATTTGATTTTTGATTTTGATAGATTGCTTGTACTACCTAGAGCAGTGGTTCTCAACCTTTTGGGGGTCCTGGACCCCCTGTGTATTTTTGATCTACCCTGAGGACCCCTCCACCTGATCTTGGGGGAGGGGGGTTGCAATTTGATAGAAACAGTAGAAACTGCATTTTAAATTGCATTATAGCATTTATTCACTCTTTGGGGCAAAAATAAGAGCTTTCAGTTGTAACTTAGATATAGTTAACAAAACAGAATTCTTATGCAGTAACTTTCAGATATATGTAACAAAACAGAATATGTGTTCAGTAACTTTCAGATATATGTAACGAAACAGAATATGTATTCAGTAACTTTCAGATATATGTAACAAAACAGAATATGTATTCAGTAACTTTCAGATATATGTAACAAAACAGAATATGTATTCAGTAACTTTCAGATATATGTAACAAAACAGAATATGTATTCAGTAACTTTCAGATATATGTAACAAAACAGAATATGTATTCAGTAACTTTCAGATATATGTAACTAAACAGAATATGTATTCAGTAACTTTCAGATATATGTAACAAAACAGAATATGTATTCAGTAACTTTCAGATATATGTAACAACACAGAATATGTATTCAGTAACTTTCAGATATATGTAACAAAACAGAATATGTATTCAGTAACTTTCAGATATATGTAACAAAACAGAATATGTATTCAGTAACTTTCAGATATATGTAACAACAGAATTCTTATGCAGTAACTTTTAACAATGCAAACGGGAGCGAGATCTCTCATTAAAATACAATAAATTACACTTGTGAAACAGATGTAATTAGAGAAAAAAGTCCTGTTACCCTTTATAGTTTAGGTAGATAAAGGTCTCAGTCACATTTGAGTAAAATAATCCTATTTCTATAAATGTCATAGGATCTTTTTTTTAAAGATATTTTATTTTCACGGACCCCCTTGCAATTACACCACGGACCACCAGGGGGTCCGCGGACCCCCGGTTGAGAAACACTGCTCTACGACATACCAGCTGAGACACCAGCAGAAGCGGCAGTAGATAAACATCACTAGAAAAACTCATGAAAGTCTTATTATGTTATCGTCCATAGACATGTAATTCAGTAACAACTGACAGACAAGATTTCTCTCTGAAATTACATGGCTGTAATTAAGCCCCCCCCCCCCCAGAATCCAGGAAAAAGACCCAGTGATGTTACACAACTGTTACAATGTGTTTGTTTTTTTGTTTTGTTTTTTTCTTACAGAATGAGTAATTGGCGTCCTGAAGCGGAGGGCCCATATTCCTGATGGGCCACTTCCTCTGCAGTGGGTGAAATCTCTGGGGGCAGATCTGGAGAACAGACATGACAGCTACTGATTAAAGTGTACGTGTGTGCGCAGCGCTGCTGAACATTCAGGAGGTGTGGCGCTCAACAGGAGTAGGAGTAGGAGGTGAGTAGGAGTAGGAGGTGAGTAGGAGGTGAGTAGGAGTAGGAGGTGAGTTTAGCAGGCGAGTTTTGTGTGTGCGTGTGTGCATGACTTGTTTATTATAGTTTTCACTTCTTCTCTAGTCCCTACTAGTCCCTATTCTCCCCCACTTTACACAAAAATGACAATCCTAATGATGTGAATTAAGAAACTGTTACAACACGAAGCCTCCGACTCGTAATATCACTATTCAGGTGTCTGGGGTTGATCATTACAGGGTTAATCAATATACAGTGGCCAGACTGCAACGTGACTTGCCCCTGTGCAGCTCTGTCTTGTCCAAGAGGGCAGAACGTTTTAACCAAGAGGAAGTCCCTCCCCGTCAGCGTCAATCAGTGGTGTCTGTGTGTGAGATGTGTTACTGCCACCTAGTGGTTAACTACCAGCACTGCACTAGAATTATAATCTGGGACGAGACCATAATATTTACTCTGTGGTGGCCCACATCTATATAACGAGAGACATTCACCTAAGAGGACGGTGCACCTTTAAGGGAAGAGGCGAGGGGTCAGATAATGCACTTCCGCTTCTGGTACACAGAGTTCAGTGTCGTTGTCGAATGTATGACATGCAAAGTTGGAGCTGGTAAACTACCTCGACTACGTCTACTCTCACGTCTCCTGTCTCGTTGTTTTCTAACTCCACAACACCCTCTTTGTTTCAAAAGCCCTAGGGCTTTTCCGTAGCAGAAATGAATATGTACATAATAAGATAAAGTACACATCTTGAAAGAAATATTTTTGTCCCGCGTACCATCCAATAATTCATAGAGGTGTTTGGCGTATTAAATGATGAATGATACAGGAATGGATGTTGAAGCGTCTGGATTTCGAACCGTCGCACAGGTGCCATCGTTCAAGCAGTGGACCCTGGTCCAACAATGTGTTGTACTTGAAATTCACTGCTCGGCCTTGATTCACCTGCGAGGTAATCTACCTTACTGCACTGCTGCCCTCTCTGCGCTGTCCAACGGCGCTCCTTCTCTGCCCTGAGAAGGCAAACCGTGAATTGTGACATGGGTTTATCGTGTCCGTATGAGAACTGTATGAAATAGTTTTCTTTATTCTACACATGGTTTTAAGGCGGATGTACATCTTTTGAAACGGATGTGCACTAATGGTGTAGTAATGACTGGTTTGTCATTAAACGCCACTTAAACTATGCGGCTGCGCTGTGGATAAAAAAGGAGAAAGGAGGACGCTCCCTCCTTCCTGGTTTTCATGGCCCAGCGTAATGTTTTCAGTTCTGTAAAGTTTGGTTTTGCCTGAACCCCCTGGTCCACCTCAGGGTCAGACATTCCAGCCAGACGAGTGTAAATGGGCCTCGCCCAGAACCTGCCGATACTGTCGCCAGCTCTGTGGATGAAATCTTCCTCACGGGGGGGACACAGAAAACGACGCTTTGCTGTGGAGTCCAGGGGAGGAAATCTGCCTCTGTAGCCTGTCAACCAAACACGTGGAGCTGCACCTGTAAAGACTGGCGGGGAGCGCGGTGTCTTTTTGTGTGGCTCTTTCGCACTGACATGCAGCGGTACTCAACTTGAGATTGTGAGTCAGCACAAGTTCGAACCCTCTGAAAGATTTTATTTTCATAATTGCTGAAAAAGCGTTGGGTTTAAAATGAGCAAGTGTTGTTGAAGGTGAATTGTTCATCTGTAATGTAGTTTGATCTAGGAATTTCAACTTATATGACCGTTTTCTGGATGTGAGCAAAATATTGTCAAAATGTAAATTCATAATATTTGCTTAGTAGGCTATTTACATTTTTACCGCACCTTATCAGGGGTTTTTTGGGGTTTTTTTTGGCTTACTTTTTTACTGGCTTTTCAGAGAAAGTTGAATCAGTTCATCTGGACACAACATTTACTGAGAGAAACATAAGTGACCTCTTCAGGCTCAACTGACTGCAGGTATCCCCACCCTCATAAACAATACAGTGGCGTGACGACCCGAACCACAACCAGTTTCATTATTCAACAAAAACAACAAGAACAAGAAAAAAAAAGAGAACTCAGAATAAAAGTCTATACCTTTCATGGGGATAACCAAGGGAGTATGAAATTAGTCTTTGTTTGTTCAGCCCTGTTTCCTGAGGGGTTTTTTGGTGGGGGGTTTTTTGAGTGAAGTTCCTACCACCACCCTCAGCCAGGAAATCTGTCCATCCTGGCTCCCAAGAGGATGAAGAAGATGAAGAAAGGTGAATCTGATGAACAGTAGAGATGAGGACTGAAGATGAAGACGGATTTGCGAAGATCCAGGGAGAGCGGAGATGAGGGCCAGAAGGCAGTGGGATGATGGAGGTGCAAGTAAACAAAACAAAACAAAACAAAACAGCAGAGTAATCACTCAGTTGTCCATATCAACAGTTCACTGATGTTTCTCCTCAGGATACATAAAATCTCGACATGTTACACGCGTCTCCATGACGACACATTTTAACAACGTTTCACTTCTGAGTTTAGAACTTAATCCCATCTGTCCAGCTCAGTGGATTAGTTTACTGACAACATAACCGTCACAGCAAAACGACAGAAGATATAGTATGAAACATATATATATTAATCATCAGCTAACTCAACATTTTTTCCTAAATTCACAGTATTCAACAATTATTAATTAATTAGTTCACCTCGACTGTTTTTGGTTTTTTTTGCATATTGGAAGATGCACTGATCAATAGACTCGCTAGGCCCTGAGCTAACGGGTCAGGCCCTGTAGTCGCCTGGTTAACGTAGTAGTCGCCCGTGGTGCGGGAAACTCGGGTTCGGGCTGCGGCGGTTCCCGGACTGACCCCCGAATTCGCTACAATATAATCAAACAACAATCTTCAAGGTTAGCAACAACCAGAGTGCTAACTTGCTGTTTCGCTAACAGCTAACTCACCAGAAATACACAAGCGGTGTGCACGGGTCGGCAGCTCCGTGGCTGTTGTATAACTTATTTTTCAGCTTTCAAGGACCTCTCCTCATTTATCCTTGCTAGTCCCCCCCCCCCCCCCATTTTCCTCTCCAATTGTACTTGGCCAACTGCCCCTCTGTTCCAAGCCGTCCCCTCTGCCGATCCGGGGAGGGCTGCAGACTACCACATGCCTCCTCCAATACATGTGGGGTCGCCAGCCGCTTCTTTTCACCCGACAGTGAGGAGTTTCCCCCAGTCACCTCCCCCCTCCGAACAGGCTTCCCGACCGACCAGAGGAGGCGCTAGTGCAGCGACCAGGACACGCATACCGACATCCGGCTTCCCACCCGCAGACACGGCCAATTGTGTCTGTAGGGACGCCCGACCAAACTGGAGGTAACACGGGGAATCGAACCGGCGATCCCTGTTCCTTGCTAGTTTTCTACTCTAAATTCAAGTGTTTAGACTATTCAAACCTCCGGTACAAGACCTACCTGTTGGTACTACTATTGTGCTCATGTCCGTCTCGCTCAAGATATAGCGTCATACCTGTCTGATGACTGTGGTTTTTTTGCAGTTTGTTTTTAACCTGGCAGTACTTTTGAGTTTTTCAACAGACATTTTCTGGCGCCGCTGCTGCCAAAAAGTTATCATTTTGTTTTTTGTTGTTACACCATTTTTCTTTATCATGTACATTTCATAGACACGGGAAAATACACGTTCTGTGGTGCACTTCACGGTGCACTTTACAGCACTGACACTCCATGCAGGTGTCAGCCCAGTCTCTCATGTCTTTTTTGAGCCCGTGCCAGACGAACTTGGCCACCACTAGTGTTTGAGAGGATTTTTTGCCCAGGTGGGAGAGACCATGGACAGCGTCAAAAACCCACCGCCTCCAGCCAGTGGGAATGATGGGCCGGGGCTGACCTGTGGAGACATCGCACAGGAGCATGGTACCGGCGTCGTCAAAAGCCACATCCTCTAACTGCAGCCCTGTGACAGCCGTCCTGAAAATCTGCACGTCCGGGTCGGTGGCCTGGTCAGCTGCCATGCCGGCATAGTCAAGACCCAAGTGGACGGCCCCCGCAATGGCCCGGGAGAGGCAGTCGGCGACGAGGTTGGTTTTGCCAGCAACATGCTGTACGTCTGTGGTGAAGTCCGAGATGTAGGAGAGCTGTCGTTGCTAGCGGGCGAACCACAGCTCAGCCACCTTGGCCATGGCAAACGTCAGTGGTTTGTGGTCCACAAACACCGTGAATTGGTGGGCCTCCTGTAGGGAACGGAAGTGTCGAACGGTGAGGTAGATAGCGAGGAGCTCCCGATTGAAGGTGCTATACTTCCGTTCGCTGGGGCATAACTGTCTGCTGAAGAAAGCAAGTGGCTGCCAAGTGCCATTCACCCACAGCTCGTGCACCACCCCGACTGCGTAGTCTGAAGCGTCTGTGGTAATGGTGATCGGAGCCTTGGGTGACGGGTGCACCAGCATTGTTGCATCAGCCAGAACAGTCTTAGCATCCACAAACGCCTTGTCCCTCTCCGCGGACCAGTCCACAGTGTGTTTGGTGGCCTTGCCTTTCAGGGCCTCATACTGTGGTCGCATGAGTTGAGCAGCTTGGGGGATAAAGCGGTGGTAAAAGTTCACCATGCCAAGGAACTCCTGTAGGGACTTGACTGTGAGCGGTCGCGGGAAGTTCGCAGCGGTGGCCACCTTTGACGGGAGGGGTACCGCCCTGTCTTTGGTGACTCAGTGTCCGAGGAAGTTGATGGTTGTCAGCCCGAACTGCCACTTGGCTGGATTGACGATCAGCCTGTATCAGCCCGTGTTGGCTGAGCCACTCGAAAAGAGTCCGGAGGTGGGGCAAGTGTTGCGTTTTGGAGGTGCTGGTGACGAGGATCTTGTCTATAGACAAAAACGAAAGGCAGGTCCCATACACAATGACAAACAGATGAAAGCCAGAATGCCCTTGGAGGGTCATACACCTTTAAAAAAGAAGGGGCATAGCTTGAAGTGGGCATAACTTGTAGTCAGAAGAGGACGCAACTTGAATGCAAAGAATGAACAGACTGTAAAGAAGAGGGCCTTTAGAGCTGGCAGTAAGGAGGCGGCGAGAAAAATCCAAGGGGACCGTAAAGTGAGAATCAGTGAGGCTAAAGACAATTACAGGAGGAAGTTGGAGCAGAAACTCCCAACTGCACAACATGAGAGAGGTCGGGAGTGGTATGAAGACCATCACTGGTTTCAGGCTGACTGGCAGCAGAGGAATTGAGGGCAGCTTGGACAGGGCCAACGAACTTAATGTGTCCTTTAATAGATTTGACACAATGACCCCTCCCCGTACCCCCTGGTCTCATCTGTTGCCTGCATTCATTGACCGTCAACTTCACTGCCCCCCTCCTCCTCTTCCTTCCTCTTTCTTACAGCCCCCCACCCTCCAATGGGGGCCCTACTCTTCCCCCTCCCTGGGTTCCCAGACGAATGGCCCTCTCCAACTTGACAACCCCCCCTCCACCTGTAACACCTACAGTGTGCTTCACAGTTGACCATGTCAGAAGACAGTTGACAAGACTTCACGCAAGCAAGGCGGCAGGCCTGGATGGTGTTAGCCTCAGGGTGCTCAAAGCCTGTATCCTTGAGTTATGTGGAGTGCTTCACCATGTCTTCAACATGAGCCGTAGACTTCAAAGAGTCCCTGTGCTGTGGAAGATGTCCTGCCTTGTTCCTGTGCCTAAAACGCTGCATCCCAGTGACTCTAAGGACTACAGACCGGTAGCATTGACCTCCCACATTATGAAGACCCTAGAAAGACTTATCCTGGAGCAGCTTTGGCCAATGGTCAAGCCACACTTAGACCCCCTCCAGTTTGCCTACCAGCCCCAACTGGGAGTTGAGGATACCATCATTTACCTGCTTAACTGCGCCTATGCCCACCTGGATAGGCCAGCGAGCACTGAGGGTCATGTTCTTTGACTTCTCTAGTGCCTTCAACACCATCCGGCTGGCTCTGCTGGGTGAGAAGCTGACAGCAATACAGGTAGATGCCAAATGCCCCCTTGTGTCCTGGGTTGTTGACTACCTTACTGGTAGACACAGTATGGGTGCTTGCAACACTGTGTATCAGACAGAGTGGTCAGCAACACTGGGGCTCCGCAGAGGATGGTCCTAGCTCCCTTCCTTTTCACCCTCTACACCAGTGGTTCTCAACCTTTTTGGGGTCCTGGACCCCCCGCGTATTTTTGATCTACCCTGAGGACCCCTCCACCTGATCTTGGGGGAGGGGGGTTGCAATTTGATAGAAACAGTAGAAACTGCATTTTAAATTGCATTATAGCATTTATTCACTCTTTGGGGCAAAAATAAGAGCTTTCAGTTGTAACTTACACTACCATTCAAAAGTTTGGGATCACATTGAAATGTCCATATTTTTGAAGGAAAAGCACTGTACTTTTCAATGAAGATAACTTTAAACTAGTCTTAACTTTAAAGAAATACACTCTATACATTGCTAATGTAGTAAATGACTATTCTAGCTGCAAATGTCTGGTTTTTGGTGCAATATCTACATAGGTGTATAGAGGCCCATTTCAAGCAACTATCACTCCAGTGTTCTAATGGTACAATGTGTTTGCTCATTGGCTCAGAAGGCTAATTGATGATTAGAAAACCCTTGTTCAATCATGTTCACACATCTGAAAACAGTTTAGCTCGTTACAGAAGCTACAAAACTGACCTTCCTTTGAGCAGATTGAGTTTCTGGAGCATCACATTTGTGGGGTCAATTAAACGCTCAAAATGGCCAGAAAAAGAGAACTTTCATCTGAAACTCGACAGTCTATTCTTGTTCTTAGAAATGAAGGCTATTCCATGCGAGAAATTGCTAAGAAATTGAAGATTTCCTACACCGGTGTGTACTACTCCCTTCAGAGGACAGCACAAACAGGCTCTAACCAGAGTAGAAAAAGAAGTGGGAGGCCGCGTTGCACAACTGAGCAAGAAGATAAGTACATTAGAGTCTCTAGTTTGAGAAACAGACGCCTCACAGGTCCCCAACTGGCATCTTCATTAAATAGTACCCGCAAAACACCAGTGTCAACATCTACAGTGAAGAGGCGGCTGCGGGATTCTGGGCTTCAGGGCAGAGTGGCAAAGAAAAAGCCATATCTGAGACTGACCAATAAAAGAAAAAGATTAAGATGGGCAAAAGAACACAGACATTGGACAGAGGAAGACTGGAAAAAAGTGTTGTGGACGGATGAATCCAAGTTTGAGGTGTTTGGATCACAAAGAAGAACGTTTGTGAGACGCAGAACAAATGAAAAGATGCTGGAAGAATGCCTGACGCCATCTGTTAAGCATGGTGGAGGTAATGTGATGGTCTGGGGTTGCTTTGGATTATACTTGTGAAACAGATGTAATTAGAGAAAAAAGTCCTGTTACCCTTTATAGTTTAGGTAGATAAAGGTCTCAGTCACATTTGAGTAAAATAATCCTATTTCTATAAATGTCATAGGATCTTTTTTTTAAAGATATTTTATTTTCACAGACCCCTTGCAATTACACCACGGACCATTAGGGGTCCGCGGACCCCCGGTTGAGAAACACTGCTCTACACCATGTACTTCAACTACCACACAGAGTCCTGCCATGTTCAGAAGTTCTCTGTTGACTCTGCTATAGTTGGATGCATCAGCAAGTCAAGTTTATTTGTATAGCCCTTAATTACAGTTGCAGTCCCAAAGGGCTCAAAGTCTCAAAGCAAGGGCGAGGAGGCTGAGTACAGGGCTGTGGTGGGAAACTTTGTCACATGGCGTGAGCAGAATCATCTGCAGCTCAACGTGACCAAGACAAAGGAGCTGGTTGTTGATCTAAGGAGGGACATGACACCAGTGACCCCTGTTTCCATCTAGGGGGTCAGTGTAGACACTGTAGAATATTGCAAGTACCTGGGGGTGTATATAGACAATACATTGGACTGGGCTAAGAACACTGATGCCCTCTACAAGAAGGGACAGAGTCCATCTCTACTTTTTGAGGAGGCTGAGGTCCTTCAACATCTGCCAGACAATGCTTAGGATGTGGAATGAGTCTGTGGTGGCCAGTGCTCTCTTGTTTGCTGTTGTGTGTTGGGGCAGCAGGTTGAGGGTAGCAGATGCAAACAGGCTCAATAAACTGATCCGCAAGGCCGGTGACATTGTGGGGGTGAAGCTGGGCTCTCTGGACTTTCTGAGAGGAGGACGCTGTTGAAGTTATGTGCTATCATGGACAATGTCTCCCACCCACTCCATGAAGTGCTGGTTGGGTACAAGAGTAGTTTTAGTGATAGACGCATTCTGTTGAAATGCACTACAGAGTGCCACATGAGGTCATTCCTGCCTGTGACCATCAAACTTTACAGCTCTTTCCTCAGAGTGTCAGACACTCTGAGTCAATAATTAGACTGGCCCTTCGACTTATTTTACCCTGTTGGGTGTTTGTTTGTGCTGTTTGTTTCATGCTGCAGTAATACAGTATAGATAGGGTGTTATATGCTGGAGCACAGTGCACATACACTCACTGGCCACTTTATTAGGTACACTTTGCTAGTACCGGGTTGGACCCCCTTTTGCCTTCAGAACTGCCTTAATCCTTCGTGGCATAGATTCAACAAGGTACTGCAAACATTCCTCAGAGAGTTTGGTCCATATTGACATGATAGCATCACGCAGTTGCTGCAGATTTGTCGGCTGCACATCCATGATGCGAATCTCCCAGTCCACCACATCCCAAAGGTGCTGTATTGGATTGAGATCTGGTGACTGTGGAGGCCATTTGAGTACAGTGAACTCATTGTCATGTTCAAGAAACCAGTCTGAGATGATTCGAGCTTTATGACATGGCGCGTTATCCTGCTGGAAGTAGCCATCAGAAGATGGGAACATTGTGGTCATAAGGGGATGGACATGGTCAGCAACAATACTCAGGTAGGCTGTGGCGTTGACACGATGCTCAATTGGTACTAAGGGGCCCAAAGTGTGCCAAGAAAATATCCCCCACACCATTACACCACCACCACCAGCCTGAACCGTTGATACATGGCAGGATGGATCCATGCTTTCATGTTGTTGACGCCAAATTCTGACCCTACCATCCGAATGTCGCAGCAGAAATCGAGACTCATCAGACCAGGAAACGTTTTTCCAATCTTCTATTGCCCAATTTTGGTGAGCCTGTGCGAATTGTAGCCTCAGTTTCCTGTTCTTAGCTGACAGGAGTGGCACCCGGTGTGGTCTTCTGCTGCTGTAGCCCATCTGCCTCAAGGTTCGACGTGTTGTGCATTCAGAGATGCTCTTCTGCATACCTCGGTTGTTATGAGTGGTTATTTGAGTTACTGTTGCCTTTCTATCAGCTCGAACCAGTCTGGCCATTCTCCTCTGACCTCTGGCATCAACAAGGCATTTTCGCCCACAGAACTGCCGCTCACTGGATATTTTCTCTTTTTCGGACCATTCTCTGTAAATCCTAGAGATGGTTGTGCGTGAAAATCCCAGTAGATCAGCAGTTTCTGAAATACTCAGACCAGCCCGTCTGGCACCAACAACCATGCCACGTTCAAAGTCACTTAAATCACCTTTCTTCCCCATTCTGATGCTCGGTTTGAACTGCAGCAGATCGTCTTGACCATGTCTACATGCCTAAATGCATTGAGTTGCTGCCATGTGATTGGCTGATTAGAAATTTGCGTTAACGAGCAGTTGGACGGGTGTGCCTAATAAAGTGGCCAGTGAGTGTATGTTTATATATATGGACTGGAACAACATGACGTGTAAGGTGCCTTGTCTGACTTGTGCTGTTTTGTTTATTTTGATTTCTACGCATTGGTCTTTCTTTTCTTGTTTTCACTTTTGTTTTTAAAGTTTCGTTTTGTTTTGATTTGACTGATAATGTGTAAAAAAAAAAGGGGGGGGTAGGACCAGAAAAGTTCTTTACTTCATCCTACGCCCTTTTCTGACGTGGACTAGTTATTACTTGTGTTGTTACAGAGTTTACAAAATATGTTCAGTTATTTCCATTTGTTTTGTATAGCGACAGGCATGGGCGCAAGTCCATGAATACTGGGATGGCATCCAGCGCTTTACCTGTGCCCCCGTCCATAGGGTTAGTGGTTGTGTCAGGAAGGGCATCCCACGTAAAATTTTGCCAAATCAATATGCAGATTGACAAGACCATACCAGATCGAACAACGGTCATTGGCACTGTGCCCTCACAGGCTCCTGGTGGAAACTGTAAAATCTGCTGTGGCGACCCCTGAAAAACAGGGAAAAAGCTGAAAGAAGGAATTTCCATTTGTTTTGTATTCCTGCCTATATATATATATTATTTTAACATGTTCGAAATAAAATCAATCAATCGTTCATATTTTATTCTTATTTCTTATTTTGTATGTCTGTTTGTTTCGGTCTTATTATTTCTATTTTCTTGTGATCGTGTATCGTCATTTTTTGTCCTTTACTAGAGCGTGTGCGCAATAGGACCCCCCCCCCCTCGGGGGTTAATAAAGTATTCCTGATTTATAAAATACAGCTTGTTTGGTTGGCCGGTTGGTCTATCGTGATTGAAGTGGAAGTGGGGGGGGGGCGTAACTTGAATTGGTTTTCGCTCGCCGTCTTCTTCGTCTCTTCTGTCCACGTGGGGGCGTGTGTCGGAGGACAAGGGCTGCCTGGAAAGTCCCGGATGCTGTCGGCGCTAGCCCTTTCAGTAGGTTGGCTAGCCGCTGTGACGCTGCTGCAATCCGCCGCGTCGGGGAACTTCGATCCGTTCGACCCCCCCGTGCGATAACCGGCCGTTAGGAGCATATATACCCCTCGTATATGTGTTTATCATGATAGAGGTTGACTGAACGCGTCGCTGTTTTTAGGTCTCACCGCGGATGCTTGTGACCGATTTGGCGGGACCGGGCAAGACCGACGATACGGCGAGCTAAAAGGGCTAACGCGGCTAACGCGAAAAGAAATTAGCTCCGTTCCTTCACTTCCCGTCGGCAGGCAGCTAACCCCAGCTAGCTTGGCAGGCTAACCGCCGCTGTCATGGAAGACAATTCCTTCACTAAAGAGTTGGACCAGTGGATCGAACAGCTAAACGAGTGTAAGCAGCTAACGGAGAACCAAGTCAGGACGCTCTGCGAAAAGGTGAGTCGGGGACGAAGTGAACGCTGTTCTCCTGGGAAATCTTGTCCAAACCCCCCCCCCTCCTCCTCCCAATTTGGCCTAGAATGCCAAAGCGGCGCAGACTAATACCCGGAAAAAGCCAGGCTGCCGTTTCCATTCCCGGGGTGAATCAGCCGGGGCTTGTGGCGCGACACCTCCGAGCAAACGCGGCCGTTAAATGCCAGGCGACGCGCTCGTATTTGAACGAGCGATGTGACAGATTCCCCAGTTGGTGGTGTACGATGTTGGGGGTCAAGGTCTGGCCGGGGAAACGCGTCGTTTCGCCAATCTCCAGCAATTACACCGGCCCGCCTTTCTCGGCCTCGCTATTAATAGGAGGATGTCACACGGCGGCGGCGCCCCCCCCCCAGTTTCTCCTCTTTTATCATGTATTTGACGTTTTACAAACCATTCCCGAGTGACCGGCGGTTATGGCAGTTTATATTTACGTCCGGCTCCACGACGTGGGCACATTTGTCGATAAAACCCGTCAGGCTCAGTCGTTGAAACGTCGCACGAAGCTCCATAACAAACTTGTTTGGTGGGAGTCAAGACAGGGGAAACACAGTTTTGGCTTTAAATTCCCAAGATTTTGGTCTTTAGTTGAGTCTTTGTGTTTTTTGCTCTTAGGCACGTCATCGGCGTTTTAGAGCTCTTGCTGTGTGAATGAATGAAATCTCGTGGTCGGAATGACAGATGAACCAGCTCTTAAGAAGCTGTCCCCCTGATGTTGGGGTACCGAGGTACACAACCCACCGGCCTTTAAGGCAGTGGTGGTTGGTTAGGCGGTCATAGTGTCATTATAAGTAGTCATTGAGTTTTATTGTCAGCCGCTTTGATCCTTTGTGATTTCTTCCGTCTTGCTGTGTTGACGACCAACCCGCACACACCTTATGACGTCATTGCGCAGGTAAAGGTGTGCTCCAGCGTCAGACTCAGATTCAATAGAGACAGCAAAGGAAATATAATAGTGGGTATTTATAGAAATTGCACAGGCTAGGATTAAAGTTACTGTTATTAATCACAGTTAATAGTTGCTGTATGTGGGGTAAGATGAACTGCTGTTCATGATGCATGTTGCACTCAACACTGACCATTTTCCACAGCAGATGCTAGATTATGTAAATTATTTAGTTATTTTAGTCAAGCCAGTATTCAGACCTTCATAGCTGTTGAATGTGAAGTTCCACTTTTATGAAGTAATGTGAATTAATTGTGAAACCCAACAACAGATGTAAAATAAAACATTGCATGGTAATACATAATTTCGTTTATGTATTAATTCCACGCACTCTACTTTGAAGGTGCAGTCGACCTTATTAATGTCTCTGGGGAAATTTCAATCGTGCAACAACAATGCAGACTTGGCCTGCAACTGACAAAACCATACAAGGCAACTATATGAAAGTCTTTAACCTACTTGGTAAAATGCACAAAAAAAAGCTCCAAAAATGTCACCTCTTTTATGCTGTTGAAAAATTTATAATGTTTACTACTTAAAAGCAATGGTGTCCTGTAAAATCATGCAGGCTTGGCATTATATGGTGGATAGAAAAAAAAAGATATTGCTTATTTGTATTTAATTTTATGCAAGTGTAATGTAGTTTGAGTAAGTTCTGTGTAATGGAATTTGACTGTGTGTGTGTGTGTGTGTGTGTGTGTGTGTGTGTGTGTGTGTGTGTGTGTGTGTGTGTGTGTGTGTGTGTGTGTGTGTGTCTTCCAGGCTAAAGAGATTCTGACCAAGGAGTCTAACGTCCAGGAGGTGAGGTATCCCATTATTTGGTGTGGTGTGAGGGCTAAATAGTTGTTGGTGACGAAAGCTGAGAAGTTGCACCAGTGACTGCAGTAACTGAAGTATTGCAGGGTTGATCTCTGGCTGTGCCCTTTTCTCTGCAAGTTAGACACTCTTGTATATGAGCATTGGCTTAATGTTTAAACGTATTTATTATAATGTTTAGCTTATGTATTGTTAGGTTATAACTTTTTATATCTCATAGCCTCTATTCATGTTTGTGTGGCAGACAAGTCCAGACCAGTCAGCTACTGGTCTTTGA
Source organism: Lampris incognitus (assembly GCF_029633865.1). NCBI lineage: Eukaryota > Metazoa > Chordata > Actinopteri > Lampriformes > Lampridae > Lampris > Lampris incognitus. Next base: position 145,008,509 of record NC_079211.1, read on the forward strand.
ATTTTGCAGTCTAGTTCATGAAACAGGCTGTACCTTAAAACTCATATTAGGGATGAATGGTATGGTGTTAGAAAGCTGCCATATGGTCACAAACGCACTGATTATGTTTTTCAAATGCCCTACGATTCACTTAGAAACACTGTGGTTTGCAAATACAAAACACCGTTGACAAACTAATGCTTTTTGTTTTGCAACTACAAAAAAGGCTATCAGAACAAATACACAATATACTTACAATACATCATGCTTGAGAAACATGCAGCATGTCTTACAAGTCCAAAAATAATCTCCTACTAAAAAAAAATATATATATTACGTGACTTGGTTCAATCTTTCCGCCATGCTTGTGCTGAGGATTTTCTCTCAAATGCCTCGAGTAATTCACCCTCCACAATAGCAGGTGACTCTGAGTTAATTTAAACACGCCAGGAGTTTGAGCAGAGCCGAGTGGACGTAGCCACCGTGATGCCACCCATTGGTTTGTGGACTATTGTTTTGAAGCCTCGAGTTTGGCATTTTCCCGTCGCCATCTTGTTTTTTTGGAGCTAGAAGTAGCCATATTTGGACGAGAGGGTGGAGCTGGTGAGAAGCGAGGGGTGGATGTGACTGATAACCTGAGGACACTATGCACACTTGATGCTGGGGACTGCTGATGCTAACGTTAGCCTAGCTATGGGCGCAGGAGAAGAGCGACTAAGCCACAACGCCTCACGTTGTTGTTCCCGGTCGTTGCAGCTACTGGACGTAAGTTATTGTGTAATGTTTAGTTTTGTCAATACTATGAATGTTAATTAGATTTTGTCCAAACTTAGGAATGTGGCTTACCAGCATATAAGTTTAGCTAACATTAGACCTCAATGTAGTTACTTTTGTGCTTAACTACCTAATGCTGCAACCAGAAATGTATTTAATAATCTTTCCACAGGCTTAGTTTGGCTGTCACTGCTTTTACTAAGAAATGTTATCTAATGCCCCTTTTCCGCTACATGGTACCGGCTTGACTCGCAGTGTCGTTTTCCATTACGGTAACAGTACCCCCTCAGTGTAGCTGGTCTGCATTGATTTTGGCACCCGCTCCAGGTTTTTGGAACCTCGACAAAGGCGGTACCAGAAAAGTGGTAACAGTTACCAAATGCCGGTACTTTCCAGTAATGGAAAATGAAAACGGCGAGTCGAGTTGCGCCGGTACCATGTAGTGGAAGAGGGGCATAAGATTGTTATACTGTTCTTGCCATCTTGCTGTGCTTAATCACATTAACCTACCGATATCAGTGCCGCATGTAACTTATGTTAACGAGGAAATAGATTTTAATATTTGCTATAAAATATATTTCAGTAACATGCCTTAATAGAGGCTATTGCCGTTTGCAGAGCTGGTGAACCTACAACCTAGTGTGAAGCGTTGGTTGTCTGCAAGCAAAAGAAGATGCAGGCCTGACTACTCTGGCTGGCCAAGTAACACTGACATGGTCGTGGGAGATACAGACTCTGAGCCTGAATAAGCAGGAAACAACGAATTGTACATAGTTGAACAAAAAATTAAAGAAGACTGGGCATTTAAGTATTTATGGCAATATGATTGCAGTATATTGAACATTGCACATATTGTGTATGTGAAGAATAAATTGCGTGGAAGGCAGAGCAAACAAAGACAGACATAGTAGAAAGAAAAGGCAGTGTCAGGCAATCCTTTATTAATATAGCATATAACATCACTACATTTTGGCTCCTGGAAATTTGATTTGGCTCCTAGATGTTTTTTTTTTGTAAACGGGTAAACGGATAAATAGGTTACCTACTACTTCACATACCTCTTTCCATGCAGATAAGAGAAGAACCTACTTAATGTCAATCAGGTTATCGAGATACATTAATCAAAAAATTGATGTGAACAAACAGATGTCACAATCTTATTTCGCTTGTTCACGATGATTACTTTTCATATTTTTCATTCAGGTTAACAGGCAAATGCTTAAACTTAACATCATATCAACTTCTGTTAAAAGACTGCTCTATCGTCTGCGGTGGTGTAGCGGTCTAAGCATCGGCTTTGTGTCGATGCAGTTGCCCACCGGGGACCGGGGTTCGCGCCCTGGTCTCGTCAGATCCGACTATGGACGGACTCGATGAAGCAGCAATAATTGGCAACGCTGTCTTCGGGAGGGGGGTGGAGTCGGCTTGTGTTCGTCACATGAATGCGTCTCTGTGTGTGTCGGAGAAAGCAGTGGTTCGGCCTGGAGGCGCCTCGTCATGAAAGTGGCGAGGCGCCTCCTTCAAGACTGCCGGCCGGACAGATGCAGTTGGCGAACGCATGCAGTACGAGGGTGGGTGTTTGAATTGAAATAGGGATCGATTGGCCACTAAATTGGGAGGAAAATCAGGAAGAAAAAAAAAGACTGCTCTATCAATGTTGTTGTTGTCCGTTATACAAGCTACATTAACAGAGTTCACAAGAAATTATACAGGAATGAATATAAAAAGAATACAGCCTGTTTCAGTAGGCCAATTTGCACATTAAATCTAGTCTGTCTTGAGTTTTATCCCATAATATTACGCGATCACGAGCAGCCAGTTACCTGAATTTAATGAACTAAATTTAATTTGAAGACCCTTAAGCTACAAACTGTATGATTAGTGTACCCTATATGAACCGAGACAGGCCACTCCAATGAACTTATACACTAAGTCAGCTAGAAACAAATGAAAATAAGCCTGCATTTGTGTAAACTAGCTTACCTCCTGCAGTCATGCGCCGTACGCTACATATTTAACATCCAGCCCACGACACAGTAACTTGTGGAGTTTAGTTAAACGTTTGATTTTTCACCAGCAACAACCACAAACTCACCTGTCGGCTGCAATCTGATTTGATTTAGCTTGGTCTTGAACGCTGTCATCCTCTTGTGTACAGTGGCTGGCGGTGCCTGTTCAATCGGCTCTGCGCCATCTCCTGATGCGTATAGACTCATGCTGCCACCAGCTGTTGTGGACGGTGAATTACTCGGGACATTTGTGAGAAAATCCTCAGCACTATCATGGTGGAAAGATTGTTGCAAAAGCCGCATTTTTTCTTTTCCTTTGTAGGACTTTTTTTTTGTGTGTGTGTACTTGTAAGACATGCTGTATTTGTTTTTGAAGCGTGATGTTATTAGAAACATGTTGTGTATTTGTTTGATGTTTCGTATTGGCAAACCACACTGCTTATTAGTGAATCATAGGGCATTTGTAAAACATGTTTTGTTTGTTAAATTTTGGTGGGAAATTGGCTCCATACAATATATCATACCATGGTGACATTGAAACGTCATTTTGTCAGTGTTTTTAGTGCATGGCCAGTAAGTACTGGGGTCTTATGAGAATAAATAATGAGACCCAATGAGTAAAACAGGAGGACATCCCTATCCTTCCCCTGAGATGTCCTGTTGGTGGTGCAGAGATTGACTATCAATGGGACCTTCCACCGAATGTCAGAAGGGGACCAAGTATGGGCACATCTGGATTTTTCTGGAAAATATTACAGTATAAGACAAAAATAACACAACTACAATGAAGGGGTAAGGTCTGCGCACTAAATTGCTCCAAAAAGCTATTTTATTCAGCAACCTTTTGATCAGGGCCTGGGGAAGATCTAACTGATCAAAACGTTGCCGAATAGAACAGCTTCTGGGAGCAATTTGGTGTGCAGACCTTACTCCTACATCCCACAGAATGGACTGGCTCTAGCCAACTTTTTAATGAAGGTTTCAGGGATTTAGAAAAAAGAAAAAGTAAAACAAACGAATCTGTTGATAAACAGGTGCGATCAATCCTCTTTGAGGGAGGATTATAAAAAACTCATGGGTTTGGAAATTCATCTTCCTGCAAAAGGAACAAATGAAACAACCTGCATTTCAGCAATCTGAGTAAACACTGTGGGTCTACTTAAACAGGCTGGATCAGAAAGAAATGGGACCAAAAAATGAACTTAACCTCATAAATTTAATCTGTCGTTATTTAGGCTTATATATATATATATATATATATATATATATATATATATATATAAAACCGCTTATCCTGCTGTGAGTTGCGGGAATGCTGGAGTCTGTCCCAGCAGTCATTGGGCAGCAGGCGGGGAGACACCCTGGACAGGCCGCCAGGCCGTCACAGGGCCGATATTATTACATGTATGATTAATATCTGTATTTAAACTGAACAATTTTAATTTGAATGATGCCTGGCTTTTATGGATAAATGCTCATCAAGATGTGAATTGAAGGCATGGCTGACCTGAATTAAATGTCTTTTCATATACATTACTCCTCCACAAAGCTATTTCTCAGACATTTTGCAGCTTTAAGAAAATCTACAGCGCTCATCTACTGGTGAAGCCGTTTGACAGAACCATTTGACAGGCGTGCAGCTACATTTCCTACGTCAGTGTGCTTATTGAACATTAAACTGTGAAGTTAAAGTGACGGAGTGCTACTACCTCGATAAATCAAAATCCCATCTGACCCAAACTAATACACTGCCATTAACTAAATCCAGAAGTCGCTGAGATGAGGGCTTTCCAGCCATTTACTTCCAGTCCTACTAAGCTTCAACCTCACCACAAGATGAAGCAATATATAACTTAAGCTGAATGTTTCACAGCGTGTCGCCTGGAGAAAGCAACAAAACTTACCAGAGGTCTCTGCAGAGGAATCGGTTCGGATGTGAAATGGCGCTTCTATATTTCTTTTTTTCTTCTCCCCTCTTTTTTTTTCCAAAAAGGATCCTCCCCCCCTTTTTTTTATCCCCAGTTGTACTTGGCCAAATACCCCACTATTCCGAGCCATCCCGCTTGCTGCTCCACCCCCTCTGCCGATCCGGGGAGGGCTGCAGACTACCGTGACATCCACATCCGGCTTCCCGCACCTAGACACGGCCAATTGTGTCTGTAGGGATGCCTGACCAAGCCAGAGGTAACACGGGGATTCAAACCGGCGATCCCCGTGTTGCTGGCAACAGAATAGACCGCTACACTACCCAGACGCCTCAGCTTCTATATTATTAAAAGCATCTAAAGCAGTCTGCCATAATAGGCTGCAGAATGCCTGTATTAACCAATCTTAATGGATTATTCAACAAAGCGGCGTGTTCACCCAGCCATCCATTATCCAAACCGCTTATCCTGCTCTCAGGGTCGTGGGGATACTGGAGCCTATCTCAGCAGTCATCGGGCGGCAGGTGGGGAGACACAAAGCAGCGTGTAATAAATAATAATGGCAGGTTTGAAGATGGTGTATGTTGTGCTTGTGCCCTCTCTCAAAAGCCCATCAAAACTTGTTTGGAACAGCTCTAGCTGACAGAATGACAGCACGTATTCAGACTGGCCACAGCTTTGTTGAACAGCTTTCCCCAAAATGGTTAAATAAAATATCAGAGTGGAGATCCTCCGATGTGAAAGCTCTTCCCTCCAGCATCATAACTGGAATAATCCTTCAGACTCAACAATATTCCACTTTGTCTATTATGTAACGTTTGTACCAAGCTGGAGGCTTGGTGTGAAGGGTTTGTTCCAAAATACAACATGGTCATTCTGCTTCATGCCAGGTATCATCAGTGCTGTCGAATGGTGTTAATTCTGATTTTGTAAAGAAAGTGGAGTTTATGTTTTTCGCATGATGCCATGGACATCGGGATAAATTTGGGTCTGTTTGGTGTCAAGGTGTCAGACCTTTCACTCCTCCATACTTAACACTGAGCTATTTAATTCAGCAGTATGTTATTAATAGATGGGTGGACGCATTGTTTTATTAGTTCAGTGTGACCTCTGCTGTCAATTTTAATGTCAAGTCACACCTATCAATTGATCTTTCTATCAATCTATCATCGCAGTTCAGGGCTTTGAGTTCCCAATGTGAGAAACGGGAATATACAGTAAATGACACCGTCGTCTTTTTGGGGTTGGGTACCGAACTCGATACCGACCGGTTTACATGGGAACTACAGAGTACCTACTCACTTAAGATCAATTGGTGCCATATTTCAATACTGTGAATAAAAATAGATATTGATAAGTTTCCTTATGAGGCTTTTGAAAAATCCCTCCTTGTTTACTGCTTGTTGCAAGCGCACATCTGGGAAAGAGAATATACGTTGGAGAGGGCGAGACTACGTTACCCCTCTCCTAAACCTACAGCTTGTTAAAGTCCAGCACATTCAGGGCAACGGCGAGCTGAAAATTGTTCATTTGTTTTGTTTTGTTTTTTTTAAATCTGCAACTTTCCCCCCTTTTCCCAACCCCAGTGCAGTAACTAACCTCAGCGCTGCAAGTCCTAGATCAGGGTATCACATGTGCTTCCTCCCAGACCCACATGACAGCGTTCTCATGCTATGCCCTGCTGACTGCGACCAGCTGGGGGTTGTTGGGAGGGGAGAGGGAGGGGAGGGAAGGGTTTTATTTTGTGTGGTGTGTTACAACAAAATCTTAGAAATAAAAATAACAAAATAGATAACAATGTAGAAATTGAGAATTTTGGACTTTTTTTTTTTTACAACTGAAATTAGATTTTTGTTATTAAAGAGAGTGTAAAGTACCAAAGAAAAAAGGTACCGTTGGGTACCGATGTCGGTTCACATGTGAATGGTACCCAGCCCTGCTGTCCTTAGACTCCGTTCAGGTGAGGAAAACACCTCAGGAAGAGCATCAGAAAAGGGAAGCCTTATGTGGGATCTTCATCGATACACCCCCCGCCCTCCGAAAAAGAATACAAAATCCCCTATTTGGGTTTATTTCGGTTTTAAACCAAATGCAACCGGTCGGCCAAGGACCTAAATGAAGTAATTTGCCGTCTTTGCAAATGAATAGTACTGACAAAAGATTCTAACACGACCAATTTGCTGAGAATTAAAGTGAAAATCTAATTTTACTGAAACATGACAGCCTATAGGGTACTCCTCTTCAATTAAACAAAATAAATCACCCGGAGAGCTTTGCTAAGCAATAAGCTGTAAAGACAGGCTGAACAGCTGTCCTACACGCTGTAAAGGAGAGAGAGAAAAAAAAAAGGACGCCTCAACTTGCAGCCTCCAAATGAACAAACGGGTGGGTGTAACATAACTACGCTATGAAATGAGCAGGATGCACAACTACACATAAGGGTTTGTGGTCTAGCTCTCAATTATGATTTATGAATTGACGTGTTTCAGCACCAACTTATCAGACAGCAACTAGTTCCTGCCCTGGTTTGTGAACAACTCGTCAGAAGTCAGTGCAGCAAGAGCTTGCCCAACTCTAACTGCCAGTTCCTATTCACACAGGCTTTGAAGTTTGTGCTTTATAGGTTAATTATTTTACCGAGTTGAATTCTCACGGGGACAGACCGTTAAATTGGCAAAATAAAAGCACAAAAAAAAAAAATCGCCCCAAAAAAATACCAATTGCAGATTGGACACAGCCAATTGCCGATTGGTGATATATTTGTCCAGTCGCCCAAGCCTGTTTCATACCTTTTTACTATGAATGTTCAAAAGAACTCCCATAATCCTTTTCTTATTCAGGAGCTGTGGTTTTTTTTTGTTTTTTTTTTTGATGACCGTCAACATCAGAAGACTTTATTTATTTATGTATTTATCTACTTATTTTTGTTATCTAAAATTGAAAATGTTTTTTGTATCTACCAAAAGGTTTGCAGCGTTGGTCTCATGTCAAAACATGGTCTGACAGGCGTCCAGGTGGCGTGGCGGTCTATTCCGTTGCCTGCCAACACGGGGATCGCCAATTTGAATCCCTGTGTTACCTCCGGCTTGGTTGGGCGTCCCTACAGACACAATAGGCGGTGTCTGCGGGTGGGAAGCCAGATGTGGGTTTGTGTCCTGGTCACTGCACTAGCGCCTCCTCTGGTTGGTCTGGGCACCTGTTCGGGGGGGAGGGGGAACTGGGGGGGAATAGCGTGATCCTCCAATGTGCTACGTCCCCATGACGAAAGTCCTCACTGTCGGGTGAAAAGAAGCGGCTGGCGACTCCACATGTGGCTGAGGGGGTGGAGCAGTGACCGGGACCGCTCAGAAGAGTGGGGTAATTGGCCTGTTACAATAGGGGAGAAAAGGGGGGGGGCACATGGTCTGACATGGGTGTAACGGTTGATAAATGTACTTTTGCAAATTATGTTTGTACAGTTTTGAACTGGTTTGCTATCACTCTGAAATCCAAAAGCTGCATGATGGAACGGTCCATGTTCTGGACTGAGACGGTGTCACAGTGAAAAGATGTTCTGCTGGCACGGGGGACTGTGTTCATCCTCCTACACGGGGGAGATTTTGGATTTGCTACTGACGGCGTTTGGTTGTGTCCTGTGGGTTTCAGGTGCGATGCCCGGTCACGGTGTGTGGCGATGTGCACGGTCAGTTCCACGACCTGATGGAGCTGTTCAAGATCGGTGGAAAGTCCCCAGACACCAACTACCTGTTTATGGGTGACTACGTGGACAGAGGATACTACTCAGTGGAGACTGTCACGCTGCTCGTCACGCTAAAGGTAATTCTGTGTGTGTGTGTGTGTGTGAGAGACGCGTGCGTACATGCGCACAAAGGGTGTCTAATGTAAAGTCACAGTACAGAAGAATCATATCAGGGGAGTTTCTGTTTTGACATTCCCTGTCTCTGGTGCATTTTAGACAGCAAGTAACCTATGAGTATACAAATCATAAACTTTGAGTTGTCCATGACGATTACTTTCTGCTAGGACTTTTCAAGGGAAAATGAACAGTGTATACAGCGGTTGTGTTGACCAAGAATCTTTCCTCATTAACTGCATTTTAAAAACACTTGACGGATGATCCCAGATGCCGTCCATCATTTTGAAAGATTCAGCATACGGTATCGTCTTCGTTGGCATTTTGCAATCTTTCCTGTCACCTTTATCTCCTGTCAGCTTGCAGTTAAATTCACAAAAGTAAAAACCTTCAAAAACTAGTTAATTTCTTTACGGATCCAGTATGTCTTGTATTCTGTCTGAAAACCCTGTGCCAGGTTACTTAGGCTACAGTCATACATGCGCGAATGGAGGTGAATGACCATCAAGGCGGAATTCATATCCTGTCATGCTGAATGTGGGCAGTGCAGGATGTGACGCCAAGTGGGCTAAACCACTCACATTTCTTTGCTATTTGTTGGGGCTGCAGATTCGCTGGTCAAATTTCGCCAAAGTTGAACTCCCACAGGAAGCAAAGACGCAAACTTCCTTCACCACTGGAAGCGAATGTTTTATTCGCCCCTTCGCTCTCACAGAATGCAAGTGAACGGGAGGTGAATATTCGCCAATGTTAATTTCGCGCATGTGTGGTCGTACCCTTCAGATGACTGGGGGACTGTTACTATGTAGTGGTGCATGTGAGAGAAGGGGGAGTTGTACGTCATCAAAATATGTCCCACGGGAAACATTTTTCCCCACGTTGGTGCTTTCTGTTTGCATTTATCTGAAACTCACTATATCTGTATGGTGAGTGTAAAGAGTCTCTTATTTTAAGTCCCTTTAATGTGGAGTTATGTTTGCTGTGGTCCCATTTGAAGATGGGCTAGATGTGTGTGTGTGCGTGTGCGCGTGCGTGTGTGCGTGTTGGAAGTTCTCTACACTACAAAGGGGACCTAACCATTTTGCTGATAGAGTTTGAGTGCAAAAAACATGGCAAATCTTGAATTTTAGTAAAATGGTTGAAAGATGAACATAGACGTCAGAAACAAATTTGAATAGGAGAGTCATTTGTAGGATCTACGGACTGCTATTCTCTCCAGACATGGCGCTCTCTTGCTATGGAGAAATTGTGAGCTTGTGATATTGCTGTTAGTCAAAGCCCTGCCCCTGCTGTTCTGTTGGGTTAAGCGGTCTTATTGAGCAATAGTGTATTACACAACAAACCTGTTTGGAAAGCTGTGACGTCGTGTAGCGTTTGTTATCTTTCCACACAGAGGAATGTGCTGCTGTGACTGACTTGATTAGATACTAATGCAGATGGACGACATTTGTTAAGGGCTTGTTATCTGTTATATGTGGGAGAAGATCCATACAGTCCCTGCTGGTTAGTCAGTTGATTAGCACCAGTCGACAGCGATTAGCCAACAGTGGCAATAATTCTAACAAGGTTTTTATCAGAGACAAACACACTTAAAGTAAAGCAGAACCAACCAATATTGATGGATCTTAATGATCTGGATCTCTGGATCTCTTCCGGTTCTTAATGATTCTCAGTTCTGATTCTTTCAGAGGGACAGGGTCAAAACAGGTCACACATGCTTATTTCACCAAAAAAAAGTTTATTTTAAAAAACTTTACACAAGTCATATTCAGTCATATTCACAATTGACATACAGTTTATGGAAACTGTAAATTAATTTCATAGTTTAATTTGGCTGCTGTTATTAAATGATATGAGTCAATAAGAATCTTTTTTTTTCAATCACTGTACTGTATCTGTAACTCTGAAACCCACCAAAATGACAACACAACAGTCTAAAAACCAATTAATTTACAGTTTCGGGAGCTGAAGATCGTGTGGGTTTTGACGAGAGAAAAGTAGGAACGTCTGCGTGAAGGTTCATCTACAAAAAATACATTGCACAAATTTGACAGCTTTTAGCAGTTTGATCGAGTATAGCTAGTTTGCAGTGGCATTTTCTCCCAGAGGTCGACAGGGGAGGAAGACAGGCTTTCCCCCTTTTTCCAGAATGTAGTTGTCATTTTAATAAAAACAGTTAGTTTAACAGTTTTGGTAATCCTTCTGTGGTGTTGCTGACACCTCTTCCCCATTTCTCATTGAGTATTTTGCATTGAGTGAAATAGTGCCCCTCTAAATGTTAACATGAGGTGAGAATGTCAGTCAGTGTGTGTGGTGAAACACTGTATTGCACTCCTACTGTAGACGAGTCTGTGAGGAGGCCAGGCTGGAGTTGGCTTCCCTTGGTGAAAAAAAATAGAAGGATTAACCAATCAGATAAGGCTATTGTCATGCTGCTGCCCAACTGTGATTAGTCGAGATGGATTGGACCTATACCAAGGGAGCTAGCCACCCTTTGGCCTCAAACCAACCAAATCGTAGCATGTTAGTCGTATGGCTAATACGGCTCCATATCAATGTTGTTGAAATGGGGGGGAAAAAAACGTGAAATTTAACTGCCTTTTTTCTTTTTAATTGACATCACCGTTGGCAAGTAGTGGCGTGCAGTTATGGAGGGTGTAGATTTGAAGTTTTTAGTAAAAAAAAAAAAAACAACTACCACTACAGCAGCAATTTAAAATTAAGACTGCCAGCAGGCCAACGCTAAAACTGCAGCTGCATACGGAGAGGAAGAAGGAAAAAGGAGGGATTCAGCTTTTAAATGAAGAAAATTATGTCCGCACATAGTGGCTAGCTGGTAGTGCTAAACTTTAGCGGCTATTTTGCTGGCCGTCACAAGAATGGCCTCCCTCTTCAAATAGGGTGAGTATATTGCACACCGCTTTCTCTGGGCTTTACTGTTGAAGGAACTGCCCAGGTAGCTATGAGTTTAATTTTTGATGTGGTTATATTGCTATGGTGTCTTGCGTCTTGCTTGACTGGATTTAGCTGCATGTGTTAGTCAGTCCACTGAAGTAGCTGTTTTATTGCGATTGTTTACACACAAAATAAGCAGCACAGACAGCGCCCATAGGGCCAGGTTACCTGTTTAGATGAGATGGTGATTGTTTATAGCCTCTGCAGGTCTGGTACTTGGTTGTTAGTCTTTAAGGTCATGTGGTATAATGAACATATGGCCTAGTTTGAAACGATAAGTATGGAAAGTATTTGTGTATGTCAAGCAAATACAATGGGGTTTGTAAATCATGTTTTTCATACATGTGGCCTACTGATACTTTATGATGTGAACGTAAAACTTTAAGCGTCATCTGATTGAGTTTGTGAATTAATACTTGTTATATTCATTATCGAATCTGAACCATGCATCTGGTTAACTGGACAATATTGTATTTGTACAGCAAGAAGGTAGATAACGAGTGTGTGCAAGTCCTGCATCTGTATGATACAATTTCGTGTAAAATTATGATTGCGCTCTAATAGCTCATCAGGTTACATTACGTTGGCTCTTGAAGCAGCAACACACTCCTGTCAATTAAGACCCCCCCCCCCAAAAAAGGATATAGATTAGAGGTATTGTCTCGCTTGGCTTTCTAAAAAAAAAAATTCCCATGCCACTGCTAGTTTGCTATCTTGCTGTTAAGAATAAGGCAAACGTTTAATTTTCCCTAACCTGATTGTGACGAGATGCTGACTGTTGGCTGAGGGTTGACTGAGAAGGACGAGGCATGTGAGGGAGAGTAAGACCAGTGCAACATGTCAAACGGTACATGCGCTGATTTTATACCATGCTGGTGAAGGTGTTTTGTCATGTTAGTAGTACATCCTTCCTTGCAGAAAATAAGTTTGGCATAGGTATTACACTGTGCTGACCCATTATTTCTGGAACAAAATGAAGCCACACTTTTGAGCACTTGCTGCGGTCAATGATGGTGCACGGCTCTACCCAGACTCGTGTGCTCGCTACTCTTATTGATCTTCCCACAAAACAAAAACAAAATGTATTGCTTTGTGCGATGTCGTTCAATCCAGAAAGAGCACCAGTGGGTTGCTTAGGAGATGGGAAGACATGCATGCATTGAACTTGCATGACCATAGGCGCAGACGGATAGCCAGGTCCTGGTACTGAAACTGAAACTAGCGCAAGTAAAATTTGTTTAGGAACCAATAAGCAGAATCGAAATTAAAATTTCTTAATGATTCCATTGCAAACGGAACTTTGGAACTGGTTCTAACTTGGAACTGGTTCTTGATGACCAACCCTACTGAGTGGTGGTCCAATTTTGGCTTGTGACCAGATGGTGACTGTTGCATCTTGGAACAACAATGAAAAACCATGTGGAAGACTGGTTGTACTGGTCAGCTCCCATTACCAATAATAGGAGACTGGTACTCGGGTGTGAATTTGAAGTGGTGTGGGGACACCTCATGAAAGAATCTGAGTTTGATTCTCGATTGAGATCTCTGCCTTTGCAGACAGGAACATTTACTTTGGAAGTGATTTTTAAAGTTATCAGGAAATGTTCTCCCAAACTCTGGTTCATTAATTTGTTTCTCCAGTTTATGTAATTTTGTTGTTTTGGTGAGCTGTTTTGATAACTGACATTACTGACATTTCGGGGTTTTACTGGCCATGTGTGTTGTTGTCTGCAGTGTACTTGTTGTGATGATTTACTGGCCATGTATTCCTTATAGGTGCGTTTCCAGGAGCGAATCACCATCCTGCGTGGTAACCATGAGTCACGGCAGATCACGCAAGTCTATGGCTTCTACGATGAGTGCCTGAGGAAGTACGGTAATGCCAACGTCTGGAAGTACTTCACAGACCTGTTCGACTACCTGCCACTCACTGCCCTCGTAGACGGACAGGTAGGACATCTTGATTGTAAGAATAATGGAGGGAGGAAAACTGTTAAGGCTATAGAGGAATGTATAGAGAGATAAATAGTTTGGAAGGGAAGATGGATTAGTGGATAGATGATTTGCTTTCTGCTCAGCATCCTCGTTGACAGAGTGGATAAGATGGATAGATCCACAAATGGGGATCCTCCTTTTGGTAGAGATTGGTTTTTAGGGATAGTCTATAGAAAAGTTTGACTGTCTACCTGGCATTAACATGTGTCTCATGTGATTAGACATGAGTCCTGTTTTACTTACTGACATTAAAACACACCCCAGACTCATGATGGATAGAATGTAATCTGATTACAGTTCTCTGAGCCTGACCAACTCTGTCTGCCGTTGCCAGCTAACAGTGCCTCACTCACCTCATTCTCCTCCCTGACCGAGGAGGAAGTCTCCAAGCTTCTGCTGGAATCTCGCCCCACTACCTGTCAGCTGGACCCGATACCATCCAATCTCCTACAGACCATTTAGCCCGCACTTAACCCCGCAGACACACACATCATTAGCTCCTTGCTTACGAGTGTGTTCCCCACTCCATTTACGCAAGCTTGAGTCACCCCACTGCCCAAAAAACCTACACTCAACCCAGCCCAGGTTGAAAACTACACACCGGTTTCACTCCTACCCTTTCTATCAGAAATACTTAAATCCCCTCTGGTGGTCCGCGGTGGTGTAGCGGTCTAAGCGTCGGCTTTGAGTCGATGCAGTTGCCCACCGGGGACCGGGGTTCGCGCCTCGGTCTCGTCAGATCCGACTATGGCCGGACTCGATGAAGCAGCAATAATTGGCAACGCTGTCTTCGGGAGGGGGGCGGAGTCAGCTTGTGTTCGTCACATGAATGTGTCTCTGTGTGTGTCGGAGTTGGAAAAAACAGTGGTTCGGCCTGGAGTCGCCTTGTCATGAAAGTGGGGAGGCGTCTCCTTCGAGACTGCCGGCCAGAGAGATGCAGTTGACGAACGCATGCAGTTTGATGGTGGGTGTTGGAACTAAAATAGGGATGGATTGGCCACTAAATTGGGAGAAAAAAGGGGGGGTACTTAAATGCATGGTCTTTAAACAAGTCTGTGAATTGCTTTCTGAGAATAATCTGTATGATCCAAATCAGTCTGACTTTAAGCGGGGGTCACTGCCGAGACTGCACTCCTGTCGGTAATAGAATCACTGCGTTTGGCTGGAGCTGCTGGTCAGTCCTCAGCTTTATTGCTGCTAGATCTATCAGCTGCCTTTGACACGGTCAACCACCAACTCCTCTCCATACTCACTGAGCTTGGTATCTCAGGGATCTTCCCTCTGCTGGTTCATGTCCTACCTCTCAGGGAGATCTTTTAGAGTATCTTGGAGGGGAGAAGTTTCCAAACCACATGGCTTATCCACAAGGGTGCCTCAAGTGTCAGTGCTCGTTCCCCTTCTCTTCTCAATATACACCACCTCACTTGGTGAAATCATCCGCTCCCATGGTTTCTCATACCGCTGCTATGTTGGCGATACCCAGCTCTTCCTATTATTCCCACCAGATGACTTCACAGTCTTGGCACGGCTATCATCATGCCTTGCTGATATCTCTGTATAGATGAAAGAACGCAACCTTCAGATTAACCTATCTAAGACTGAGCTCCTTGTCATCCCAGCCAGTCCATGTTTACAACAACAGATCAATATCAGCTTGTATCAACCCAACTCATGCCCACAAAGTCTGCCCGAAACCTGGGTGTCATGATTGATGACCAGCTAACCTTTAAGGTTCATGTGGCCTTGATTGCTCGGTCGGGCCAATTTGCCCTGTACAACATCAGGAAAATTAGACCCTACCTGTCTGAGTATGCAGAACAACTCCTGGTGCAGGCTCATGTAAAATCACGCATTGACTACTGCAACTCCTTACTTGCAGGTCTCCCTGTATGCACTTTCAAACTTCTGCAAATGATCCAGAACGTAGCGGCGTGGCTTGGCTTCAACCAACCCTAAACAGCACATGTCACTCCGCTGTTCATATCCCTCCACTGGCTCCCAGTTTGCTGCCCGCATCAAATTCAAAACCTTGATGCTCGCGTACAAAACAGCAACTAAAACGGCTCCCGCCTACCTGAACTCCCTCATTAAGGTCTACACTCAGTCCCGCTTACTACGCTCTGCCAATGAAAGGTGTCTGGCACTTCCCACCACAACAGGGCCCTAAGTCACTAGCCAGACTCTTCTCTTCTGTAGTTCCCCGGTGGTGGAACGACTTACCAAACTCCATTCGAGCTGCTGAGTCCCTCTCCATCTTTAAGGAGAAGCTAAAGACCCAGCTCTTTCATGAACACCTCCACACCTGATGGTATTAATAAAAAAAAACAAAACAAAAACAAAACACTTCTTTACTCCCTATGCATTGCCTTTGTGCACTGCCTGTTGACACCTATGTCCTATCGGACTTGAACCTAGTTTTACGGCACTTACTTGCATTGTTGTCTCCTGGCTAGCTCCTTGCTTGTGTTGTATTAACTCTCAGATGTACACTACCGTTCAAAAGTTTGGGATCACCCAAACAATTTCGTGTTTTCCATGAAAAGTCACACTTATTCACCACCATATGTTGTGAAATGAATAGAAAATAGAGTCAAGACATTGACAAGGTTAGAAATAATGATTTGTATTTGAAATAAGATTTTTTTTACATCAAACTTTGCTTTCGTCAAAGAATCCTCCATTTGCAGCAATTACAGCATTGCAGACCTTTGGCATTCTAGCTGTTAATTTGTTGAGGTAATCTGGAGAAATTGCACCCCACGCTTCCAGAAGCAGCTCCCACAAGTTGGATTGGTTGGATGGGCACTTCTTTGAGCAGATTGAGTTTCTGGAGCATCACATTTGTGGGGTCAATTAAACGCTCAAAATGGCCAGAAAAAGAGAACTTTCATCTGAAACTCGACAGTCTATTCTTGTTCTTAGAAATGAAGGCTATTCCATGCGAGAAATTGCTAAGAAATTGAAGATTTCTTACACCGGTGTGTACTACTCCCTTCAGAGGACAGCACAAACAGGCTCTAACAGGTACTATTTAATGAAGATGCCAGTTGGGGACCTGTGAGGCGTCTGTTTCTCAAACTAGAGACTCTAATGTACTTATCTTCTTGCTCAGTTGTGCAACGCGGCCTCCCACTTCTTTTTCTACTCTGGTTAGAGCCTGTTTGTGCTGTCCTCTGAAGGGAGTAGTACACACCGGTGTAGGAAATCTTCAATTTCTTAGCAATTTCTCGCATGGAATAGCCTTCATTTCTAAGAACAAGAATAGACTGTCGAGTTTCAGATGAAAGTTCTCTTTTTCTGGCCATTTTGAGCGTTTAATTGACCCCACAAATGTGATGCTCCAGAAACTCAATCTGCTCAAAGAAGTGCCCATCCAACCAATCCAACTTGTGGGAGCTGCTTCTGGAAGCGTGGGGTGCAATTTCTCCAGATTACCTCAACAAATTAACAGCTAGAATGCCAAAGGTCTGCAATGCTGTAATTGCTGCAAATGGAGGATTCTTTGACGAAAGCAAAGTTTGATGTAAAAAAAATCTTATTTCAAATACAAATCATTATTTCTAACCTTGTCAATGTCTTGACTCTATTTTCTATTCATTTCACAACATATGGTGGTGAATAAGTGTGACTTTTCATGGAAAACACAAAATTGTTTGGGTGATCCCAAACTTTTGAACGGTAGTGTACGTCGCTTTGGATAAAGGCATCTGCTAAATTAAATTGTAACATTGTACTTAAACTACCAGAGGGGGTCAGATTGAGACTCATTGTGTGTGCAGTTTGCAAATTAAAGCTGTTGTCTCTCGACTCTTCCCTGATGGTCAACAGGAGAAAATAGTAAGCAAGATTTCTCTTGTGAAAATCCAACATGGAAAATTCACTTCCACATGGAGTATGAATCCAAGGTCTGTCTATGAAAAGGATTGAGACACCTGATACCCTCAAGTCTTGAAGGTTTTCACAGTTTCCTCTGGGAAATATCTGAACTGATTCACCTGGTTAGCCAGTGCAGTAAATAAATATTCAGTCATTCCGTTGAGTATGAGACTCGACTTGTTTTACTGTTGTCCTTGTCCGATCTCCAATGCCTTCCTCTTACTTTTAAACCAGTTGATTTTACACCGGCAGGACTTTGACTATAAACAAGAATTCAACATCAAATCCTTATGATACTCATCTATTGTATTCTCTCTCTCTCTTTCTTTCTCAGATCTTCTGTCTCCATGGAGGTCTCTCTCCCTCCATAGATACTCTGGATCACATACGAGCCCTAGACCGCCTGCAGGAGGTCCCACATGAGGTAGAGCACCAGACACATGTAGTCACAAATACACACACACTCATTTAAACATACACACATGCACCCAAACTCTATAACCCTTAACATGTCAAACTCGGATGTGGATTTTTACTGGAATCTTTGGTTTGAAGGACTCCACGGATCAAAAATCCTTGTAAATGTCTCCTGGGTAGGACATGGTAACCTTCTATACTTGAGAACAGGATTTTCCTGTAATGATGTCGGTGTAAACGGGTCTCGCATATTCTCAGCGTTCACACATTAAACATGTTCACTTTGACCCGTTAGTTTAACACACAACCATTGAAAATGCTTCTCTCTGTTCAGATGTACGAATGCAAAGACAATGGCTTCACATGTTAGTGACCAAATATTTTTCTTGCTCCTCCCATCTGTAAAGCTGATGTAAGAACAATAGCAAAAAGCAACTCCATGTTGTGCTAAAGCTGAAATCTTCGACGTTTCTCCGTTAGTTCGGTATTTCATCCATTTGAAAGGTGGTGTGATTGTGTTCTATAGTCAGTCAATCTTCCAGTAGAACAGCATTGTGATAGAACTGGATGTAGGAGACAGAGAGAAATAGACCTGTTGACACTGATTTTCTGGGACTACAAACAAGGTGTAGCAGTTGTAAACCGCCCTTGTAAAAATGGATCCTGGGACCAAAGCTAACACATATTACAAACTACATCAAACTAAATGGGAACACTGTTGTACAGTAGTGATTGTCATGGCCACATCGGCATCATGTTTCAATCTTTTTTTCCTGCCGGAGTTGTTTCCAACACATGTTTTTACTGTTGCGCCAGTGTTCGTCCTACCTGGTAAAAACATTTCAACAGTGGTATACGAAGACTGTCTCCAACCATGGTAAAGATGATTGGTAGGATTATAGGACCTGACTCCATCATACACATGGAGGAAATAAACATTCAGCTTTAAAACTGGAACAAAAAAATACACGAGTAATCTGGTCTTAAATTCAGTATAAACAAGGAGGTGATGGTATGGAGGTGAACATTTCATAGGAGTCTGACAGAGCTAAACTCCTGGGATTCACCAGGTATGTGTGGAATGGGGTCTTATCAAGGATTTCTCTGTCTGACTCACTCTCTTGTCTTATCTGCAGGGTCCAATGTGTGATCTGTTGTGGTCAGACCCAGATGACCGTGGTGGTTGGGGGATCTCTCCTCGTGGTGCTGGCTACACCTTTGGCCAGGATATCTCTGAAACCTTCAACCATGCCAATGGCCTCACTCTGGTGTCCCGTGCCCATCAGCTGGTCATGGAGGTACGAACAAATCCCTCTCTTTCTCTCTTATCTGTCTCTCTCCCTCTGTGTCTCTCATCATGCGTTGTATCCCACATACACGATGTCTTCACGGAGGTATGCAGGAATCTTTCTTGTCATCTAACTATATCCCACTAATCTGTCTCACTCAACCTCTCTCTTTAGGGAGGTGTTGTGTTGAAGGTGTGAATGTTATCCATCAATCTATATCCCTTCTCTGTGTGGAAGTGTGGGGTATTTTGTCCTCCTTTCTGTCTTTTTCCTCATGCAGTCTATATAATGTAGGGGTGTACCCATCCATCTGTCTGTCTGACCTGACCCCCAGGTCCTTTCTCCATGACAATGTCTATGGTCATGGAGAAAGAACCGTGGGACAGGGCAACAGCCCCTTGAGGTGTATTCGTGTCATTTTGCACATGTATTTTTTTTAAAAAGAAAGTGGGTTGGGGGGCAGTATTTTGGGATATTGTGAGTGATATGTCATTGTACACTGTGACCATGATAAGTGAATGCTGACATCTACAGGCATGGAGAAGTTACATTAAGATGTCATTCTGTAGGTCTGATGTGATATCTTTGTACCTCCAGGGTTATAACTGGGGCCATGATAAGAATGTGGTGACCATCTTCAGTGCTCCGAACTACTGCTATCGCTGTGGAAACCAGGCAGCCATCATGGAACTGGATGATACCCTCAAATACTCTTTGTAAGTAGAGACACCATCCAATCCGTTTTTTTTTAACATGTCAGAAACTGATCCTTAGTGATTTACAGTGACTGAGCAGCTCAGCATGCAGTTTCTTGCTCAAAGCCACTTCAGGAGAACGGAGTGAGTTAACCTACAGGCTCTCGATTCTGACCTGGATTTTGTGTTTTTGTCAATAGGTTTTACTGCAAACTAGTCTAAAAGATGTCATGTGCTAATATATCAATCTTCTGTCAACCCCTTAGTCATTGTCTGGTGGATGATTCATTAATGTTTTAAATCCAGTGTGAGCAGAGGTCACAATAACATGAAGTTTTAGAATTCATGAATCTTCTTCATGCCTCTTGCACACAGGGGAGAGTCGGGTCATTTATATTCAGATGACATTTCATAATTAGCTTTCTAATAGTTTTCCTTGATGTCATCTTTTTGGTTAAAGCACAATGCATGGGTGCAGCCAGTAGAACTGAGGAATCAAATGACTCATGACTTATTTAACTAAACTTTACCAATATATTTTAAACTTTTAACTGAATTCTATAACATTTAAAGACCTCAGTAGGGGCAAGAAATAAAATGGAATACAGATCGCAGTCACATTTATACTTGTGTAGAAATAAAACACTGTTGAAAATGTGATGAAATGGTTCCATTCCAGCTGGTAGAACTGTTGATATTATAGAAAATATTGCAATCTGAACTAATGGGCCTTAAATGTTTTAGAAAAGCTGCTTGTTAATGAGTTAATTTATGCCACGTCTTCATGAGATCATCTCCACCTCCTCTTCCTCACAGCCTTCAGTTTGACCCCGCCCCTCGTCGCGGTGAGCCCCACGTGACCAGACGCACTCCTGACTACTTCCTGTGAATGTCCAAAGCCAACCCTGTCAATCATCCATGAAGACCCATCCCCTATGATTAATCTAAAGAAAAGAAATTGTAACAGGGAGACTAGACATGCGATTGGCTGATAAACGGATAATTAAAAAAAAAAAAAACTTAAGGAACAATGCCCCCCCCTACAGTTGTGTTTTGAATATGCTGTCATAATGCTGTGCTTCTGGGCAACACAAACACCATTAATATGATTCTTTGAAGATATGTTTTTCTTCTTGTTTTAGTACATGTTTGGAAATGATTGAGATGATACAGCTACCAACGTGGACCAAATGTGCCATATTCTGATCCTTTACAACATGTTCAGCTCTTTGTTTTAGACCAGCAATATAACTTTACCTACCTGACACCATCACATCTCATCACATATGTGCTTCTTTTCTGTTGCAAAATAAATTTCCAAAAAAAAAAACCACAAAAAAAAAGAAAAAAATTAATTACTTAATGTAGTACAGGTGTTCAGGCTGCAGCCGGTGGTCATCTCAGCAAGTACAATACTGTAATTTGAATAAAGACTACGGACGTATGAATAAAATGTCCTATTGACAAACCACTGTGCTGCACGTAATTTCTGGGATTCTTTTATAGCTTGGCTGGATGAATTGTTATTTTCACAAACACAAAATTAGACATGAGTGAAAAGGCAAAAGTATTATCAGTTTGGTTTTCTATTTAAATTAGAGTGCCAGCTCTCTGCAAGAACTAGTGCAGATACTTTGTAGTGTATGTGTGGGTGTGTACTTACTACACTGGTCTACAAAAATATCGTTTTTTCTTCTTGCATGGACTTTGGAAACTGTGTTTGGCTAATTTTGGGCTGCTGGATCCAAATCTGAGCTCAGATTTGCTCTATCACATCAAGTTTTTGCGCTATCTGTATGCTCCTTATTCAGGATTTTATAAAAGTTGACCATCTAGTCTGGCAATCTCGGTGGGGATAAAAATGACCCCTATTCATTTCCTAAGTAATTTCATGCTAGGCTGAGTGTTTATTTATTCATTGTAATCATTTTTGCATCTATCAATCGTCTAATGCAACAGTGTTTTTTTTAACTTCGAGTGTAAAATTGCTGTATTCTCAAAAATAAGGATTTTTCATAGTTCAAAAACCTGATGTGATAGGCAAAAACTAATGCCAGATTTGGATTCAGCACCCAGAAGTTAGCTGGAATCCGTTGGAAAACCCCATGCAAGAAAAATTGTGTTGACCAGTGTTATAGATGTGGACAGACCTGCGGAATTGAGTACCACAAGACCCCGGATTCAGCTTAACACCTCACGGGGAACATGCTGCTGAAGTTTGAGAATTGCATCGTCATGACACACGGTGACGTGTGTTAACTTCAGTGTGCCACATTTTCTTTTTTCCCCCTTTTTGTTATCTTTTTTTCCCCCCAATTGTATCTGGCCAATTACCCCACTATCCCGAGCCGTCCCGGTCGCTGCTCCGCCCCCTCTGCCGATCCGGGGAGGGCTGCAGACTACCACGTGCCTCCTCCCATACACGTGGAGTCGCCAGCCGCTTCTTTTCACCTGGCAGTGAGGAGTTTAACCCGGGGGGGTGTAGCACGTGGGAGGATCACGATATTCCCCCTCCCCCTTCGAACAGGCGCCCCAACCGACCAGAGGAGGCGCTAGTGCAGCGACCAGGACACATGCCCACATCCCACCCGCAGACAGACGGCCCAATCGCCCTGACAGTAGGTAGTGGAAGCAAGGTGGGCTTAGAAGATAAAGGCGGATATTTGGAAGGGCTCAGCGGGATATATTTAGAGATGTAAATGATAAAAGTTTTGAAAATATAGAGAACAGGATGTAGAGCTATTTAATGGAAATGTAAGAGATGCTTTAATTGGGGCTGCCAATCAGACGCAAAGTGGCTATGAAAAGGTGAAAGGTGGCTCCATGGCGGAAAGATGAGTCTAATGAGGTAATAAAGAAGCGTCAAAGGCGGCACGGGGCCCCAGTGGTTAGCACTGGAGACAGCTTTGTCTGATATCGTTTTATTTATGTCTATTGTGTTTATTGTTTTGACAGTGTAACCGGTTACTTTCTTGCCCGGTGCGGGATTCGATACGGCGTGTACCACACCACAGGGCGACGTCACTAACCACTCGGCTGAAGGGTCAGACACGTGTCTTATTACTAGTTTACACTAGTAACTGGTAGAAGCGTTAGAGGGGGCGGAGCCTGTGTTCACACTCCAGATCAGCGTTTGGCGGTAGTACACTCGAGAGCTATTTGCCCACCGCCAATAAAATCCGAGGACGCAGAAGAAGCGGAAGCAGAAAGGAGGAAGAAGAGGAGGAAGAGTTGGAAGGGATATTAGGAGATACGGTGTGGGAAACACAGAGAAGGGTGATAGATGTTGTTTTGTTTTTTTTTAATAAATAACGGGTAGTTTTTTTTTTTACTCATGCAAACTGGAGCCTGTTCTACATACTCCGGTACGTTAGGTGGCGGTAGGCATCTTATAGTGGGTATTGCAACTTTAAGGGCCGTCAAAGGTGCTAGAAGAAGAAGAAGCAGCAGCAGAAGAAGAAGAAGAAGCGGAAGACGAGGAGGACTGCCTCTGAGTCGGCTAACAGAGGTTTGTAAGTTGAGTTAATGAAGCTGTTTGACTTGTGTTACATATTTACCGACTTACCAGTGAATGAGATTAACTATAGCTTGAATGATCGTTAGACTTTGTAAGAACGCTAAGCCTACAGAACGTTGTTGGACGGAGGAAGAGAACCGGTAAAATAAATGAGCGCTTTGGACGAAAACAGATATACAATATTGACTTGATAATAATATGATCTTACTGGATTGTAAACGATGCTTGATGCTTGATTGCAAAACAACGCAGCGCACTGTGCGGACCGTGACGATACACATAAACACCGGAAAACGTTACAAATGATGAAAAATCTCGCAACAAAGCGAGAAAGGGCGCCTCAAAAATCGCCGCCGGAAACGTTTCTGTACGACGCAAATAGCGGAGGGACCAGCTAGCCAGCCGCTGTGGCGCCCTGCGGCTCGTATGACGACATTATAAGTCACAGAAAGTTAAAGCAGTTCGTGTGGATCCGCTGTTCTCTGGTTGATTCCCCTACCTGGACTATCGAGCCTGCATACAGACGCTAAACTATCAGTCTGTATGCAGGCTCAGTAATCCGAGTAGGAAAATCAAAAGCTGAATCAGTTCATGTGTACAACGTTTACTGGCAGATACCTTTCATCGCTGACGACCTCTTCAGTCTAAACTGACTGCAAGTACCCCCCCCTATAAACAACACAGTTGCGTAACGACCGAAACCAACGACCAGTTTAATGCGCAAATATGGGCGTGGCCATTAACTAGACCAGTGGTTCTCAACCTTTTTGGGGTCCTGGACCCCCTGCGTATTTTTGATCTACCCTGAGGACCCCTCCACCTGATCTTGGGGGAGGGGGGTTGCAATTTGATAGAAACAGTAGAAACTGCATTTTAAATTGCATTATAGCATTTATTCACTCTTTGGGGCAAAAATAAGAGCTTTCAGTTGTAACTTAGATATAGTTAACAAAACAGAACTCTTATGCAGTAACTTTCAGATATATGTAACAAAACAGAATATGTATTCAGTAACTTTCAGATATATGTAACAACAGAATTTTTATGTAGTAACTTTTAACAATGCAAACGTGAGCGAGATCTCTTATTGAAATACAATAAATTACACTCGTGAAACAGATGTAATTAGAGAAAAAAGTCCTGTTACCCTTTATAGTTTAGGTAGATAAAGGTCTCAGTCACATTTGAGTAAAATAATCCTATTTCTATAAATGTCATAGGATCTTTTTTTTAAAGATATTTTATTTTCACGGACCCCTTGCAATTACACCACGGACCACTAGGGGTCCGCGGACCCCCGGTTGAGAAACACTGAACTAGAGCAGTGTTTCTCAACCCAGTCCTCAAGGACCCCCTATCCTGCATATTTTCTTTGCAACCCTGAATGGGTACCTGTTTGTAGTTATTCAACCAATCAGCAATGAATTATGTCAGACGTTGCACACCTTGCATAATTAAGTGCTGCGAGATGATTGGTCGAGTAAGTACAAGCAGGGCTACCTATGCAGGGTTACAATGAAAATCTCTCAACCCAGTCCTTGAGGACTGGGTTGAGAAACACTGAACTAGAGTTTCAATGGCTGTGTGTATTAGTCACAGAGGATTTGGGAATGTTTGCAATCACAGCACTGTAAAATGGTGACAGATGTACTCTTAGCCCCCCCCCCCCGCTTTGGTTCAGGGATGGTCGTTCCCTCTTCACACTTCACACAGATGGCTCCCGGGTCAAACCAGCATTCCTCCCTATCAAAGACGTGCACATCCTCATCCTTGAAAGAGTGGCCTCTGGCCTGTAGGTGGGTGTAGACTGCGTAGTCCTGGCCTGAGGGGGTAGCTCTCCCGTGTTGTGCCATCCTCTTGGCCAGCGTCTGTTTAGTTTCTCCAATGTACAAGTCATGGCAATCCTCCTGGCATTTAACAGCGCACATAGTGCACGCTGTTAAATTGCTCTTTTTTTTGCCAGGGGGCCCGATTCTTTGGGGTGGACCAACTTCTGACTCAGTGTGTTTTGGGGTTTGAAAGCAACCAAGATACGGTGTTTGGAAAATACGTGTCTCAATTGTTCCGACACTCTCGCCACATATGGAACCACCACTGGTTTACACTTAGGCAGCTGGTGTCCTTCTCCTCTCTTCGATCGGCTGGTGCACTCTTTGGGCATTTTCTTGGCTTTGACAAGTGCCCAGTTAGGATAACCCCACTTAACTAGGGCCTGTTTAATGTGGGATTTCTCCCCTTCTCCGGCCGCTGTGTCAGTGGGGACGTTGTCAGCTCAGTGGTCCAGCGTCCTGATGACTCCTACTTTGTGCTCCAGTGGATGATGAGAGTCAAACCTTAAGTACTGATCAGTATGTGTTGGTTTACGGTAAATATCAACAATCAAATGTCCCCCATCACCAATGGGGGCAGCGTCTGAGTGATGTCGCAGCATCGCTGTCGCTATGGACGCGTCACAGGAAGTCAGACATGCGGAGCACGTTAGACAGTACAGCATGGCTGTGTTTACAACACCAACTCGCATATATACTGCCATGTATCCGATATTAGATTATGCAAAAAACGAAGAAAATTACAACAAACTGCTTACTTCTAATGTAGTCTAGTGCATCCGATGTCTGACTTCTGTTTCCTGCGAATCTTCCACTTCCGCTCGGGAAGGGCTAAAAATAGCTCATGGGCGCTGCCCCATTGCACTTTCACAGTTTAAGAAGGGTAACTTGTCATTTTCACATCCTCCCTGGTGAGCTTGATGTGGTTGTCCACAGAGTTGATGTGGTCGGTGACATGTGCTACATCCTGAGATTTAATTTTGACCCAGGTGTCAACCACAAATCTGAACCACTGGCTAGGTGGTGTCCCTGGATAGGACATCAGAGTCCTCTTTTCCACTTCCTCCATATACAAGTTGGCCACTATTCGTGACACTGGGGAACCCATAGCACATCCATGCTTCTGCCTATTGTACTGCCCCCTGTATGTGAAGTACGTGGACTGAAGACACAGCTTCAGCAGCAGACACACTTGGTCAGTGTTAAGGGTGGTACTATTGCTCAGGGTGGGGTCGTTTTGTAATTTCATACGGACTACCTCCACTGCTTCATCAACAGGAATGCACGTGAAGAGAGACTTAACTTCATAAGAGACCATTGTTTCATCCTCCTCCATAATGATGTCCCTCATCCACAAAATCCGTAGTGTTCTGGATATGATGTCATTACTGCCTACCAACGGGTTAAGAATAGAAGCACATAGTACACATGGCCACTGAAACTGTAAATGGTCACACCCATACTTGCATATGAAACTGATCGTTGGTTTCAGTCATTATGTAACTATATTGTTTATTAGGGTGGGGATACCTGCAGTCAGTTTAGACTGAGGACACTTAGATGAGTGATGAAACGTATCTGTCAATAAACATATCCACATGAACTGAGTCAGCTGTCTTTGCTAAAGTATAAGGATTTTAATGAGTATTTTTATCCAGGGACCTGCAAATGGAGAAAAATTTAGATCTTAATTTAGAACATGACTTTTTTAACTGTTTGAACCAGACCAGTGACTGAAATCCGAGCACGTCCTGTAGTTGGTGTGACTTCATGTGGATTTAGTCCCAGTTAAATTGACCAATTCATTTCAACCCTATAAAGAATTCTGACTCCACGGTGAAAGCATCCACTTGAAATTGTTTTTAGTTTTGGTGAGTGGGCAAACGAATGAGAGGTCATGTTTTTTTATATTGCTTTATTTGGATCTATTCAGTGGAGGAGTGCACTGAATTATTTAGGTGCTCACCAGCAGGCAAAACCTTTTTGCGCTTTATGTTCCTCCACATGTAGGGAGAGAAAGAGAGCACAGTGTGAGAGCAGTGTGGAAATGTGTGTGACTTGAAGTCCTTCATTCAGAAGACATATTTAGTTCTTTCAGGATTTACCTGGCTGAATAAAAGTATAGCGGGCTCCTCCTGCCTATTTACTCATTTTACAGGAGCATGAAGAGGAGAATACTGTTGGTGGCGCACCGAGTCCACCCTGACTAAATGGAGGATGTGGTACTGCATTACAGACCCACTGCTGCTGCCGAACTTAGTGTTCTGGTGGAGAGGACAGAGAGAGCGCTAGAGCCCTTTCCCCTTCGAGAGCTGCCTGTCTTTGCCCCCTGGTTCCCTTCCAGCAGAGACCGCTGGCTACCCGTCAGGCCCTCCAAACCAGCTCCTCGTCTCACGCCGGGTCAGTGTTTCTCAAACTGTGAAAGGTTTAAAGTTGTTACGGGTGCTCCCTGATGTGGAAAAAAACTTGTTGAAGGTTCCGATGAGCCCACAGGGAGAGGCTGCATTTACCCTGTGTCGCTCGAATACAAGTACGTTAAATAGGATTCATACAGACATGAAAAATATGGAAAAGGAAAAAAAAAGAAAAGTAAATTTTAAAATAAAATGTCCCGACCCCAAAAAAGTAATGGGAATTTAAAATATTGAAAATGTTTGTTAGTTAAGGAAATCTGACAGTCTTTATGCATGCTACATACATTTTCACTGGCCCCCCGCTTGTCAACAGTACTGGTGGCGATCATTGGTAACCTGGGCCTCGATTGATCCGGTATGGAAATCTGACTTATGATCCACATATTTGATTTGGCAAAAGGTTTTATGATGATCATCGAGAATGATGAATAGAATTGGAGAAATATAAGTATTAGTTATTGTCTTTATGCATGCTCAATAATCCAGGCAAGAACATCACAGAAAGGTGAATCAGTTCCTCTGGACACAACGTTTATTGAGAGAGAAACGTTTCATCACTCATCTAAGTGAGCTCATCAGTCTAAACTGGATCAGTTTCATATAAGCAAATTGCCATGAACATTACTAGAGTTTCAATGACTCCACTTCCGCACCCGAAAGCGAAGCAACTGCAAACAAAGTTTTAGCCTCTCAGCAATGTGAAGCTGCCAGCATCCAGCGTCCAGTAGAGACGAGAGGAAAGTTCTCACGACTCTCAGTAAGGACAATAGTGTCATCGTCCTTCCGGCAGACAAAGGCAGATGCACTGTTGTATTAAACCAGACAGATCAACACGAGGAAGTTATGATGTTACTTGGCAACATGAATACTTATGAGTCCCTGAAATGAGACCCAGGATGTGGTTACAAGAAAAAGGTGATAGATTGTCTGAAGCGGTTAGAAAAGGACAATGCTATTGACAGAATTTTGTACTAGAGATTATACCCAGGGGAAGCTACACCTAGCCTGTATGATTTACCTAAGATACATAAACAGGATTTGCCAGTACTTCCTATTGTTAGTATGATTAACTCGGTGACGTATAACATCTCTTAAGTTTCTTGCATCTATTCTCAACCCGTTGGTAGGCAGTAATGAATGTCACATTCAGAACACTAGATTTTGTGGATAAGGTGAGGGACATCATTATGGAGGGGGATGAAACAATGCTCTCTTATGATGCTAAGTCTTTCTTCATGTGCGTTCCTTTTTTTTTTCCCGGAATCAGCAGGAACGTACGTTCCTGTTGATGAAGCAGTGAAGTTACAGTGAGTAGAATCATTGTAGCAAGTTTTTTTTTCTTTTTCGTTTTGTGTAATTATGCTAACATGTCTCCACTGGCTAGCTCTCGTATCGGTTAGCTAGCTAGTTTGTCGACAGGGTACCAGGCAAGTGCAGTTTCAGTAATCAGTGTCCTCAAATCAACAATTTGTAAAAGTTGTTGAGAGTAGAGTATCTCAGAGACAGCATTTGAAATATAGACTGACTTTAAATTCATATATAGTGTTAAAGCACACCTTTTAATTGCCAACTCTAAAAAAATAGATTTATTGGTCATGGAATTTAAGCTAGAAGTGTTCTAGAAATCGTTGAAAACCATTGGTGAAAAGTGTATAAACTCTGGTTGTAATGAGCCCAGCTCCTGAGAAGACACGTTCATGCCATTCTCTTTTTTCCATTTTATTTTATTTCTTATTGAGAATATATATGATGTGTTGATATTATGTTTTAACACTGTTTCTTGATCCTAGCCATCACCCAGAAAATCCTAGAGGAGGTCCAAGACCAGCGGGAAAATGCTAGAAGCTCGCTGTGTGCATTCCACACTGGAAAGCTGCTGGATGTCACTACATGTTCAGTCCGAGACGGGCCGAAGTCTTCCAGACAGAAGTGTAAAGATGGCTTTCATATATCTAACAGCAGATCAGAATCCGTGTTGAAGAAGGTGGTGACGAGACATTCAACACAAAACCAATTACAACAGCTTAAAGATGGAGGCTTCTTCACTAAAAGGTGTTGCGATATCCCAGAGCCAAACACACGAACAAGTCCAGAGCCAAACAGGCAAACGAATCCGGAGCAAAACGCACGAAGAGGAACGACCAGATTTTCACCTAAACAACAACCGCAGGAACGCGTAGATGATGTCCCGGCTGCAGAGAGGGCGGTCAAAAGGTCGTGGAGTGTGGTTTTGCAGAGAGGTGTGTCGCTTCAGAGCCGCCAGTCCCTGTCAAAGCAGTTCCGCCGGATCGTGTGGAACCACAGGCTCCACCTGCAGCAGCGAGCTAAATGGGTGATCTGCAAACACAACTGGGAGACAGCGGGAGGCATAGAACAGGTTGGCATTTCCTCCACCTCTGACATCATCATGTACTCCCTGCTTTTGTTTGCCTCTCTAAGATGTGGCTTTTGTTTCCATGTCGAGGTGACGGTAGAGCTCCGCTGCAGCTATCTGCGGTGCTTGTATAGATAGCTATGTTCATCTCCTCAAAATTGTAACTGTGCACCGAGGCTACGCAGGCTACACCACACACTGTAAGAGCTGTGATTGGTGGTTTGTTTGGACTGTTGACCTGCTCCGTGTTTCAGGTGCTAGCGCTCGTTAGTTCATTCGTCTGTCACATGTAGTGAACAAACACGGTAAATTCCCTGTTGTTCTGCCTCAGCATATCCAGTGGTCTCGTAAACCATCTCCTCTTCCAACATAATTTTCTCCTTCTCAAACATGTCGACAGAATGAGCTCTTTTAGCTCATCTAGCAAAACCTCTCCTTTGAAAACCTCTTAACTGCCATTGTTACCAGTGAATGTGGGATGATGTAAACACGATAACATCAGCGTCTGCTTTGTCGCCATCTAGTGTTGTTTAAAAAAAATAAATTGTTTGACACCCCCCCCCCCCCCACACACACACACACACACTTTTCTCCCCGATTGTACTTGGCCAATTACCCCACTCTTCCGAGCTGTCCCGGTCGCTGCTCCACCCCCTCTGCTGATCCGGGGAGGGCTGCAGACTACCACATGCCTCCTCCCATACATGTGGAGTCGCCAGCCGCTTCTTTTCACCTGACAGTGAGGAGTTTCACCAGGGGGACGTAGCGCGTGGGAGGATCACGCTATTCCCCCCAGTTTCCCCTCCCCTCTGAACAGGCGCCCCCACCGACCAGAGGAGGTGTTAGGGCAACGACCAGGACCCATACCCACATCCGGCTTCCCCCTCGCAGCCACGGCCAATTGTGTCTGTAGAGACGCCTGACCAAGCCGGAGTTAACACGGGAATTCAAACCGACGATCCCCGTGTTGGTAGGCAACGGAATAGACCACTATGCTACCCGAACGCCAGACCTCTAGTTTTGTGGCGGTGCCATAGCAGTCTGCTGGTTGCGTCTGCAGTAATATAATAAAAACAATAATAAACTATATAGCACTTTTCTAGACAAGGTTACAAAGTGCTACACAGAACAATGTAAATCAAACACTACACTATATTGGAAGCCCTGATGACGGATCCCCACCATCACCTCGACGTGGAGCCATAAATCACACCTAAGCTTGTGGTTCTCTGTAGTATTCTGAAATGTCCTCTGGATAAAACGGGGGAAAAATAACAGTGACAAAGATTAACGTGTAGATGAATGGATGGATGGATAGATAATAAAGATGGATTGATGGATGGGAAAGATGAAAATGTTGGTTGGTCGACAGATTTCTTCTTCTTCCCCGTCTAGGTGTGGAGGGAGCTGAGCAGAGTCATACGGGCTGCCAGGCTGCCGACGTGTAATGCCAACATCCAGAGGGAGCACGCTCAGATCTGGGTGTTCTGCGATGTCCGCTACTGCGAGCAGGTAGGAAAATCCCTGAAGGAGGAGCTGCGGCTGTTGGGGAAGATCACTCTGTCCGTACATAAACTGGGTGATATATTCACCTTCTGACCAGCTGGGGGCTCTGTGGCCTGCTGACATCAGCCACCTGAGAGATGACGCAAGGCGGGTGCGAGAAAAACGCTAAAATAAAATTCCCAGGGGCGCCCCGGTGGCTCTCCTAGTAGACCGGTACCACATAAGGCTGGGTCCTTACCACACCGGCCTGGGTTTGAATCCGGCCCGGGCTCTCTGCTGCATGTCATCCCCGCTCTCTCTCCTGCCTTTCCTGTCTCTCGCTCGACTGCCACTATCCAATAAAGGCGTAAAATAAAATTCCCATCATTTTGATAGATGATGTGATAACAGCTATCAGAGTTTTCAGCCTGGATTTGAGAAACAATCATTTCAACTTTTGCTGTCTGGTAGAAGATCAGCGTCTGGATTACCGTCAAATGCTGCAGGTGTCCTAAATGACATTAAACGTGGTATTAATGTGGACGGGCCTAATTTCTTCTATTTCCAACATAGAAACTGGAACTGAACTCGAGGGTAACACGCAGCTCACTGTTGGGCTCCTTTGTTAGAGGTCAAAGATTTTACCTCCTCGCAGTACGTTTTGATATAATCAGTACTGGGGGCTTGTCATGCAGGAAGTTCGAGAGAATCCACAGAAAACCCACTTCCTGTGTGAAATGAATACAGGAAGTGTATACAGTTTTATATATTTATAACTTTGAAAATGTGTGGTTCATTTAATCCATTCATCATCTGTAATGGTTGAGTAAAGACGTCCTTTTTATCTACAGTAAATCTAAATGGAAATGCTGTAGGATCTGTTGGTTTACATTTTGTATCGGTTTAAGTTTCGTCAAGGCGGACCAGCATGTCAGCGGTACCCAGCTCCCAGCCATAAAAGACATTTATCACAAACGCTGCTTTCGAAGAGGCCTCAGCATCAGCAGAGATCCCACCCACCCCAACCATGGACTGTTCTCCCCCCTGCGCTCTGGGAGGCGCTGCAGGAGCCTCAGAGCCCAAACTACCAGGCTCAGAAACCGCTTCTTTCCACAAGCTGTTGCCCACCTGAACCTGGCCACCCACTGAATGTCTGTAAATATGTTTATACTCAGTCTCTTTTTTTAACTTTAGCTTTTGGTCTTCATGTGTGTATATCTTATATTGTGTTTGTCTGGGTCTGTCTTGAACTGTTGGTGAAGCCGCAGCCCTCATTTCGTTTTTAACATGTGCCTGCACATTGTTTTTAATGACAATACATTGAATTGAATTGAATTTTGTAAGTTCATATTTATGTTAGGACGGCATGGTGGCGCAGTGGTTAGTGTGGTCACCTCATAGCAAGAAGGTCCAGGGTAGTCCAACCTTGGAGGTCGTCCCAGGTCGTCCTCTGTGTGGAGTTTGCATGTTCTTTTCGTGTCTGTGTGGGTTTCCTCCAGGTGCTCCGGTTTCCTCCCACAGTCCAAAGACATGTAGGTCAGGTGAATCGGCTGCACTGAATTTTCCCTAGGTGTGTGTGTGTGTGTGTGATGGCCGGTCCAGGGTGTCTCCCCGCCTGCCGCCCAATGACTGCTGGGATAGGCTCCAGCATCCCCACAACCCTGAGAGCAGGATAAGTGCTTCGGGTAATGGATGGATGGATGGATATAGACTCCATGCAAGATTCTATACAAGATGGGTTTTCTTATTTAGCTGCTGTTTGTTTGATATAATGTGACCATGTGTCTTTGCCTATTTTGCATTTTGGGTAATTTTTCCACATAATTCTTAATCAGTCCATATTAATTTTACACATTTTATCACATAAAGAGGCTGTTGGTGGCTTATTGGTGGCACAGAAAAACTACTTCAGCCACATTTCTCTCTTTTTAAAATTTTATTTTCCTTTTCTTTAACAAGATACCAGCTTTGTAATACCTTCAATGTGAAATACCAAAATATAAAAGTTTGCATGTTGTCTATTTTTATACCCCCCCAGATAAACAAAAAGACATTGTACAGAACTAAAATAAAATGAAATTGGCAAAATAGATCAAAACATAACCATAAATACACATACATAATGCACATAATGTATATATTAGTCACGGTTGTCTATAGCTAATCTGCATTGTAATTTGATTGAATAGTTTAAGTGTCTTCATATATGTCAGAGATGGTTGCCATATCTTATAAAATTTACCTGTCGAGCCACCCAAGGTCAACTTTATTTTCTCCATATGTAAAAACCCATAAGTTCTCCAGCCCACTGGACATGTGTGGGAGAGGCCTCCTGCTTCCACTTTCACTGGGCAGCACAGTGGCCAAGTGGTTAGCACTGTCGCCTCACAGCAAGAAGGTCTTGGGTTCAAACCCCAGGCTGTCTCAGGTCCTTTCTGTGTGGGGTTTGCATGTTCTCCCCGTGTCTGTGTGGGTTTCCTCCGGGCACTCCGGTTTCCTCCCACCATCAAAAAGACATGTATGTTAGGGTTAATACTCCTGTCTGTACCCCTGACCAAGACAATGGGAAGAAATAACTGGAGTTGATCCCCGGACACTGCAGCTGCCCACTGCTTCTAGCTACACAGCTGGGATGGGTTAAATGAAGAGAGTAAATTTCATTTGTATGTATGTACAACATTACTAATAAGGAGTATTCTATTCTATTCTATTCATAAGTATAAGGCATTTAGCAATTAAGGAAGCAAAAGCAATTGCATTCGAGTAATGTCTGGGAAGGCGCGTGTCCTCTTGTACTACTCCGAAAATTCCAATCAAAGGGGAAGGGGTAAATTTGACTCCAAAAACCTCAGAAAATGTATCAAATCCAGATGTTCAATAATTATGAAGATTTGGACAAGTCCAAAAAGTATGCAAGATCTTGTTACTGTCTTGTATCTGTTGCATAAGGGATCTGCCCCTGGATAAATCTTGGCCAACTTTTCCTTGGATAGATGAAGACGGTGTACGTCGACCTTGAATTGTAGGAGCCCATGCCTGGCATAATTGAGGAAGAATGTACTCTTTGAAGAATGGACTGCCAATTGTGATCTGTTATTTCAGATGCTAAATCATTTTCCCACTGGGATCTAGTAATGGAAAGAGGGGGAATGCAAAGTCAATATATATCACTGTGATTACTCCTCTGTTGAGCACGTTTATGTCGAGAATTCTATTTAAAGTTGTTTCAGCTAGTAAATTGGGGAACTGGGGATATTGGCTATGCATGAAATTTCGAAATAATGGAAGAAATGGGTCTGTGGGGATGTTACATTTTTGAGTAAACTGAGGAAATGGGGTAAATATCTTATCTATATACAGGTCCTTAAAACTATGTATACCGTTAGCGTTCCAGATCTTAAAAGCAGAATCTATCGTAGAGGATGGGAACACATGATTAGAATAAATTGGTGCCTGAATCGACATTGAATGTAATCCAAACCCTTTCCTACACCAAAGGATTACACTTGTAGGTATACAATTTTAATGGACGAGCGGAACCAAGCAAAGCCAGTACTGGAACTGAATGGAACTGAAGATTTGGTAAGCCTAGCCCTCCCAATTGTTTTGTTCTTTGCATAAAATCTTTATGAATCCTTGGGAGTTTACTATTCCAAATGAATGCAGAAATATATTTGTCCAGTGTGTTCAAATATTTTTTGGCATACAAGTTGGGATACATTGAAATAAATATAAGAATTGAGGTAAAGTGTTATTTTTTTATAATATTAAAGTGTCCAGTTAGTGATAATGGGAGATTAACACATCTCTGAAAATCTGTCTTGGTGCGTTCAAGAAGGGGGATAAAGTTTTCCTCAAATAACTTTTTATATTTAATGTGTAACCTTGATGCCCATATAGGTCCGGTGATCCAGTTTTACCTTAAATTGAAAGGCTTAAATTAAATCTCCCTGGATTTAGAGTTGATAGCGAGTAGTTCGCTCTTGTGCATATTTAATTTATAACCTGAAATCTTATCAAAGCTTTGAAAAATGGTAAGCGCATAGGGAAGAGCTCATGGGGTCAGAAATGTAGAGTAAAAGATCATCGGCATACAGCAGCACTTTATGTTCTTGGCCTGCCCGTTGGATTCCCAGGTCTTTCTCAGTTCGTAGCTTAATTGCTAATGGTTCGATAGGCATCGCAAACAGGAGAGGAGAGAGGGGAAATCCCTGTCTGGTTCCTCAATGGAGCGGGAAATAGGGGGAGTGTGAATTATTTGTTCTAACACTAGCCATAGGTGAACTGTATAGGAATTTTATCCACAAAATAAATGTCTGATCAAGACCGAATTTGTTGAGGCTGTAACACAAATAATCCCACTCCACCTGGTCGAAAGCGTTTTCAGCATCAACTGATAAACCCATCTCAGCCAGTGGAGATGATGCAGTATACATACTATTAAAAAGCCTGTGTAAATTGAAGAAGCCATGCCTACCCTTCACGGATCCTGTTTGCTCTGAAGAAATCACGGAGGGCAAACATTGTTCCAGTTTAAGGGCGAGAGCTTTAGATAATATTTCGAAATCTACATTCAAAAGGGATATGGGTGGTATGAGGAATACTCTAATGGACCTTTGTTTGTTTTCCATAGAAGTGAGATTGTTGAGCGTCCGGGTAGCGTAGCGATCTATTCCGTTGCCTACCAACACAGGGATCGCCGGTTCGAATCCCCGCGTTACCTCCGGCTTGCTCGGGCGTCCCTACAGACACAATTGGCCGAGAAGCCAGATGTGGGTATGTGTCCTGGTCGCTGCACTAGCGCCTCCTCTGGTCGTTCGGGGCGCTTGTTCAGGGGGGAGGGGGAACTGGGGGCAGCGCCGTGTATAACTAACTAGGGGGGGGAATAGCGTGATCCTCCCACGCGCCACGTCCTCCTGGCGAAACTCCTCACCGTCAGGTGAAAAGAAGCGGCTGGCGACTCCACGTTTATCGGAGGAGGCACGTGGTAGTCTGCAGCCCTCCCCGGATCGGCAGAGGGGGTGGAGCAGCGACCGCGACGGCTCGGAAGAGTGGATAAACTGGCCAAGTAGGAGGGGGGGGGTTCACATTTGTTAAATTGAAAATGGACTTAAATATTAAGGCGACGCCCCCACCTTGTTTATTTGCCCGGGCTACGTGGGCAAAAGTATAGTCAGGTGGGGAAGCTTCATTTAAGGGAAGAAAACATTTGGTTTCAGCCACGTTTCACATAACCCAACCATATTGTAGCGAATTCGGGGGGCAGTCCGAGATACCGTCGCCACAGCCGGGACGCGAACCCGACCCTCCTGCACCGCAAGCGACAACGTTAAACAGTCGACTAAAGGGTCCGACCCGTTAGCCATGGACCAACGTGTCTACTTATCCATGTACGTTACAATATCAAAACTATGTTCAAGAATCAGATCATTTATTAGAAAGGCTTTGGTAGGCAGTGATCTGATATTTATGAAACCAAATTTAAGCATCTCGTTGAAGTGATCAGTAGTCGGCAGAACTTTAGAGCTACCAATAGGTGAAATATTGATTGGAATTAGACACCTTGTACTATTAGTTGGCAATTTTGAAGACCTATGCTTTGAACGATGTGTGGTCCCACTTTTGATAAGATTAGACGTTTGGTTCTGTACATTATCAGGTGCTTGGTTGCACATTTCCCCACCAGCAGTGGTAGATTGTTAGGAGAGGAGAGCCTGGGAGCAATACTGCAGGGAAGGGAGAAAGTGTGTGTTGTAGAATATAGACCAAGCTGTGAGCCTGAATCTATACTATGAGAAATTCCCTGACTAGACATGTTAATTAAACTAGCCGAGTCCACATCCGCACTTTCCATCTGTCTGTCTGTCTAAACAGAAGTGTGACATTTAGAGACATGTTGCGTTCTTATCAGTGACAGGCGTACATCGGTCACATGACTCATGACTCGCGTCAATGTGGCTTTATTTTCTTACCCGCATTTCGCGAAGGCCCGCCCTACTCTGCATCTGATTGGTACTCGTTACCTCCTTTCCGTTAGGGTTAGTTAACGATTAGCCAATCAGAGGCAGAGCAGGGGGCGGTCCTCGCTAAATGCGGGTGGGGAAAAAAATAATACGTCGCCCGGGCATTAGACGCAACCGTTACGCAAGCGGGTAGTCTTCCACAATTATCACGTGTGTCTTTCCAAGGAGGTCTTGTCGACGCTGAACATATTTACGCGCGATCGTACACACGCTTTGCGGTGCTCACGGACACACGCTCCGCTCTCCTCCGACTGGCTCGTATGCGCGTAGAGATCTAGGTTACCGGATGTGACGACACAGCCCAGTCTGTAATCCGCTAGAACCCAGACGGCCGAGTTCCACGAGTGTCGCCGCGGTGGAAAGCGTCGATAAAATAGAGACGTTAGCCGGGCGAGGAAACTTACTGGGTCCTTCTTCTCTGCTCTCCGCTTCGTTATGGCTCTGGTTCGCCGTTGCGCCGAAGGTTCGGTCCTTTGAAACTGAGGTGAGACGAGAGCGTTTTGAGACATCGGTATGCTTTGTCGTTTCCTGTTTCCTGGGGCCGTGTGTGTGTGTGTATACGTGTGTGTATACGTGTGTGTGCGTGTGTATGCGTGTGTCCTGCACACAGTCGGTAATGTCAGAATATAAACCGAGTTTAATGAACAACGTCCCCGAAATGTTAGCTTAGCAACAGCGGGACGTACAAAAGGGGCAAATGCAAACGCCTCTTTGATTTTGTGCACAAACAAACGCAGAGTAACGGCGGCCTCCTCCATTCTCTCCGCTCAGAAATGGGGAACCTCGTCTCGGCGGATGAGATGCTGCGCAGCGATGCTGGTCTAGTCCTCTGACGGTTTCGTGGTTTTCAGGTGCACCCGACGCCGCCACAGATGTGGCCCTTACCTCTGATGAGACTCCTCTACATGCACGGACGGGATGTGTTGATTGACAGGTCGTCATCTGGTTTGGAGGGATGACAAGATATTGGCAGACATGGAGACAGGGGAGACATACACTATGAAAAGCCATGCTCACTTAGTCTAGCTGTTCCAAATCGTGTCTCTGCGTCAATCTCAGGTGAAAGTAAATCCTATTTTATTTTTTCTATAAACCTCCACACCGTGACTTGGTGGGCTTATTGTAACTGCTAGAAGCTATCAACACATATCAAAAATGAGTTCAGAGGGCTTTCAGTACCGGGCACTTTATGACTATAAGAAGGAGAGAGAGGAGGACATTGACTTGCATGTAGGGGACATGCTGCTGGTCAGTAAGGGGGCCCTGCTGGCCCTGGGATGCAGCAGCGGAGCCGAGGAGAGGCCCTCAGAGATCGGCTGGCTGCCAGGCTTC
The DNA here is from genome assembly GCF_029633865.1 of Lampris incognitus. Lineage (NCBI taxonomy): Eukaryota > Metazoa > Chordata > Actinopteri > Lampriformes > Lampridae > Lampris > Lampris incognitus. The sequence goes on from NC_079211.1 coordinate 145,047,250, forward strand.
AATGAGACCACACAGGTAAGACTGTCTTGAAGCTGAGTCCCGCCTCCGGAGTTTTGTCTATGCTTTTACAATTAGAAAAAGAATGAAAACAAAACTTATTCTGGTGAAGTGCATAATTTCATATCTCAGATTTCGTAGACATTTCATTTCTGGTGAAATGAAATAAATATAGTTTAGGTTGACACATATTTGCTGTCCATTTTGAAAAACGATGAAACTGTGCTGTAATATGGTCTAGTTGACAGTCATATTGTATTGGTTTTAGTTTAGTTCTAGTTGGCTAATATTATCAAGCTGCAATGAACATTATGTTAAATGTTCATTAGAATTTTCACCTCTTTCCAACAAGCGAGATTTTCCATCTCAGTCAAACATGTGAGAGCCTGTACATGTAAGGTTTTGGATCAGGACTACAATGACGAAATCATCACATGTTGGCTTTAGATTTGAGGATTCATCAGTGTAGAGTTTGACACGTGATTTGACATTTGCACTGTTGTAATTTTCTTCCCTCATCAGAATAAGGATAGAATAACAAGGATATCCATCCAAAATGACTAATTTTAATTATCGTGTTTACAGCTCTGTGATTGACACATTGAGTGAATTTTTAACAACCATCTGACCAATAGGAAAAAGGAGACTTCCCGGGGACCTACGTGGAGTTCATTGGCAGGAAGAGGATGTCTCCGCCCACACCCAAGCCCCGCCCACCCAGACCACCCTCTGCAGCATCAGCCAGAGCAGACTCGGAGTCAGAGGGTGAGTAGGATAAGACAATCTCCACAAAAGTTAAACTGGGTCATGGTGATAATGGTTGCGCTGCTGGTGTTTTTTTTCCTGCCGACTGTGGTGTGAGTGACACAGCACATGATTTTGCAGAATGATTTTAATGTTGATTAAAAATCCAGCGGGCCATGAGACCCGTCTTTTCTCCAATGTGGTCTATTCAGTCCATCGTTACAAAAACCAACAGCGAATTGTGAATCATAAATTTGATTTGGCCCCAAAGACAAAATGTAGTAGACCTGGCACCAAAAAAAATCAACTTAACAATCTTCCAACAGAGTCAGAGTCTGGTATGAGTTTTCTCTAATGATAAAATCTGCTTGCGGTTGGAAATTGATATTTTCCCCTTAACACTAGAATGACTGAGACGGTCATTATGACTGTTTTGCATTTTCAAATTTTAATAACTTTGTATCAAAAAAAAGGTACAGACCTGCCGCTCCTTGAATTCCCCTCAACTTGCATATATTTGCATTAAAATGAGTTTTAGACCAATTGCACAAAAAAATTATGATCAAATCTACCTAAAACGACCATGAGCAGTCAAAATGTCTGCTTGTAATTTGTTTGCATGTCATCGTGCGCATCATGCCATGATTTATGACCTGTTTTGGTTGCATCATTTCCTTCAAGAAGTTCATTGCTCTGTCCTAGAAACTCACTAGCGTCCTTCAGTGCAGAGAAATAGTCTAAACTTGATTTCCCAACATGTCTGGTTTCAGACACCATGACTACCACCGAGGCATTGCAGTATTTACAAGCGTTGGATGGCAGCCATTTAAATTGTTTGAAAAATAGTATTCAAGTTGTTAAAATGTTAATTTTGGTGTCAGTTAGTTTCATAACAGACATACTAACATATGTAATGCATTAATATCTCAGCTGGGTATTTATCTTGACAGAATATAGAGTTTAAAAACCATGGCGGTCATTGTGACCGCCCACGGTCGTTCTAGTAGTTTTTAAGTTCCGGTCGTTGTTTGGGACTGTTTCAATATTTATTTTCAGTTCTTTTCTTTTTTTTTACATTTCACGTTTTATAGGCCTTGTTACGTTTGTTAGCTTAGCAATATGCGTTCTCAATTTTGTTTATCAGGTAATATTTTCACTTTTTAAATTTTGCAGTTCAAGTTCAACCATATCTCTCTGAAGTTTAAATTGTTTAAAAATAGTATTATAGTTGTTAAAATGTTAATTTTGGTGCCAGTCGTTTCATAACAGACATACTGACATATGCAGTGCATTAATATCTCAACTGGGTATTTATCTTGACAGAATATAGAGTTAAAAAACCGGCCATCATTTTGACAACCCATGGTCATTTTAGGTAGGCGTGAAATCCCGGTCGTTCCAGTGTTAAAAATAGATGTGTTGTGTTGCAATCCTGCCTGTGGTTAACGGTCCGTGTATGCTACTGTTCCACTTTTATTCTTTTGGCGAGGTTTTTAAACTTCGAATGAAGTGGGCTTTTGTCCGACGCTGATCGGGCGTAATCAACATTTAGAATGAATATTAAGGTTGAATCAAACCGGTATTTAATGAAGTCGCTGACTGCTTCATAGGTTCGTCCGTGTCAAAAGCTTTCATATTTTTCTAGAGGACGCGATGTTGAGAGGAAACAGGACCTCATGCTGGATGGTCAGCTGGCTGGTTGTGTTGTGTAGCTGGTGGAGGTTTGTCTCTCCGGGTTTAGTCAGACTTACAACAAACCCCAGTTTCCTTCATCTGCTTCCTCACTGACAACTTTACCCTGCACACATGCACACACACATACATACACACACACACACATCATCGGCAGTCGAGTATGATTGTCCATTAGGACGCCTGCGCGTGACAGCCATTTACGTGGAGTGGCTGATGCACCTGCAGCCACCACACAGTCCTTGGCAGGGGGCTGGCCAAAGTCCAACGGCACGGAGAAGCAAGACGACTGGGGACCACCCTCTGTTGCAACCTTCATCCACCTTCGCTGCCGTTGGGACCTGGATACATCTTCCACCAGTTCCACCGTTGAGGTCTTTGTTGGATTGCGCTTCGTCTGGAACCTCCCCCTTGACCTGTCCGCCTTGGGTGACACTACCAGGAGCCAAGCTCCGGACGGCATAGCTCTTTGGATCATTAGTACACACAACCTTCACCACGATAAGGTGGCGATCCAGGAGAACACACACACACACAATGTACACGCAGAAAGCTGTGGTGGTTGTGTTGCCAGCAGCCTTGGCAGAGAACCAGGAAGGAAGTCAGCTGTTTGTGCGTGTTTGCTATATTTCTGTTGTTTTCTGTCTTGTGGTGAAAAACATCAGGTTCTCGGTGTACTGGCGCACATCTCTCTCTCACACACACACACACACACACACAAACGCACTACATCAGTGTGTTAATCTTGAATATAAACACTTTTCTCCCCAGGGATGGGTTGCACAAACTGGTCTTTACTAACTGGTCTTTCCTGGTCCTAACTGCTGAGTCAGTCTTTGTTAAGACCAGTCTTTAGAATGGACTTTACATCGGTCGCACCAACCAAACTTAAGTCTAGTCTTAACCACGCCCAGTTTTATCAGTGCCCGTCCATGTGAATGCCCATGCGACTGTGGCTGTTGCGTGGCAGTATGCGTTGCTAGGATACATTGTTAACAGTGTCCCGCTGTCTTGCTAATTTGTAGCTAATCGTTTCTAATTTGTGGCAACGTTACGAAGGATGAAAGAAAAAGAAAATCCAATTTCAGGGACGCTGAGATAAGAAGATTAATGGAGCTGTACAGCCAGCACAAGAAACGCTGACTGCCAAGCAGTCCAGCATAGTAGCAGATAAAAAGAAGAAGTCGACTCGGAGGGAAATAACAGAGGCCATAAATAGTTGTTCAACGCTTGTTTAATTAGTTTGCTAGTTTAATAATAGCTATTTTAATAATACCGCACAAGGCGGCAGCTTGGTGCCGGTGACACCGTGCAGATGGCCTGACAGGAGGTGGACTTGTGGATGCTGATCAGGTCTCAACCGTGTTTTGAGCGGCACCGTTTGCTAAAAGCCGAGCGCTATTATCAGCTGCAGCACGGGTGACAACACTGCGTAGTGGTCCGACACAAACCGCAAGTGCGGTGGCAGCTCTTCAGTAAGTTCATATCTCCTGTAGGGTCGGAACGTCTCGATCAGCGCCTCATAATTGTATATGTCCAATGGATTACTTCTGCCCCAAATCACTCTCTCTCCCATCTACAAGCCAACATGGTGTAACGTCGATATACGAGACGTGCCGTGATCAGTGGTGCAAGCTGTGTTGCTTAAAGTTGTTACTATTGAAACAGCCTAGATTTTTACTCTACGCCTGCCCCTGACCAGGCGTGAGATTTGCATCCGGTTTTAGCTAGAAGAAAGCTTAAGCCCAGATGGTGCAACCGGCCTAACTATTAGGTCAGACTCGGAACGCCAGCTTACGACCGACTTAGCTTAAGACCATGCGTAAGCCCTGTTGGTGCAACCGGCCCCAGGTGATTATAAATATGCCACCCTCCACACAGGGGTCAAAGCTCAGAGTCCACCTCAGAAAGGATTTTGTGTTAAGTAAATATATTTGCGGCGTTTTTGTGTGTGCATGTGTGTCCAGGCTTTGTTCTACCAGACCTACCAGACCAATTTGGGCCCCCTGAGACTGCCCCCTTACTCCTCAGCAGACTGATGGAGACAATCGAGGCCAAAGGTAGGACCCCCCCCCCCCCCCCCACACACACACACACACACTATAGATGCAAACTAATGCACAACATTAGCCAGGTTTGCTGTGGCGCTCGGTAAGTAAAGCAAGGCACCAACATAGGAGGACTTGGGGGCTTTTCTTCACTATGGCTGCTCATGCAATAGAAGCTTACATTACTTTGTAGCGGACAACTTGTCATGTCGTTGTGTTGTTTAATTTGGTGTGATGTGTTATGGTTTATGTTGTTGCGTTTATGTCTGATGTGATGGTTTTATGTTGCTTTGTGTATTTTTTGCGGTGTCTTTTATGTTTTATGTGATGTTTCCGTTGGGTTGTTGTTCTTCAAGTTGGTGTTTTACTATTTCTGATGTGTGTTTTTGCAGGTGTAGAGAGTCCCAGTCTGTACTGGAGTTTCGGTGGAGGAGGTCTGGATGCCAGGCAGCTGGCCGACTCTGGTGAGTTCTCATTAAACTAGTTCTCTTACTGGTGTGTTAGTGGACCTGAGGTCATTCCCAACCCAAAGCAAACCCGCTGGGCTTGATGATGTTCTGATGACGTGAGCCGCCCAGCTCACCAGCACCTCAGCCATGTGACTCCTCAGTATTTCTTTGAGTTACCAGTTAATCTATACGATACCCTTCAACATGACCAGACCTCGCTGCAGTTATAATTATATTACCAATTTTCACAGATGAAACTAATCACAGGTACAGTTAGACATTGAAATACTGGGTTCAGCTTCACCAACCATCAAATGTACAAATAGAAAACTAAGATTTTCCTTTAAGCCCTTTAAAACCCCGACCAGATATAAGGTGGTGAAGATGGGGATACCCGGAGTTGTGTGAAGTTTGTTTCCTGAAATAAGGAATACTGATTTTATGGATTAAAATGTTTGATCACAATAATCCATGTTATTTTTTTATTTTTTGGGGGATTTTTTTCACCCTTTTTTTTCCACAATTGTACCCGTCCAATTATACTACTCTCCTGAGCTGTGCTGGTTGCTGCTCCACCCCCTCTGCCCATCCGGGGAGGGCTGCAGACTACCACATGCCTCCTCCGATACATGTGGAGTCGCCAGCCGCTTCTTTTCACCTGACAGTGGAGTTTCACCAGCAGGACGTAGCAAGTGGGAGGATCACGCTATTCCCCCCTCAGTTCCCCTTCCCCCTTGAACAGGTGCCCCAACCGACCAGAGGAGGCGCTAGTGCAGCGACCAGGACAAATACCCACATTCAGCTTCCCACCCACAGATACGGCCCATTGTGTCTGTAGGGGCGCCTGACCAAGCCGGAGGTAACATGGGGATTCGGACTGCTGATCCTCATGTTGGTAGATAACAGAATAGACCACCACGCTACCCGGACCCCCCCCAATAATCCATGTTATTAGCCCCTCTGTAGTTCTGCTTTCATCCCGGATCATGTTTCACCTCCTTTTAACTGAGGTGTGTTTGTTTTTCAGACCTGGACCAGTTGGAGGCATCCACACTCTGTGACGGGGTGGTGAGATTCCTGCAGGACCTGCCGGGACCCGTTCTGCCGAGCTCGCTGCAGGCCGACATGGTGCACACTGTGCAAGGTCAGAACCCCTCCCAGTTGACCCAGTTTCATTTCTCAACTGGTCACAAGAGACCAGTTATCCTAATGCAGGTCTGGTTTGGGAAGTGACTTTAGCTGCATTTCAGGAACTTTCCCCAGGAACTAGCAACCTTTTGAGGAATTCAATGTGTTTCCACTGCAGGCACCGGGGTCTAAATTAAGTTCTGGGGACATTATTTTACCCCCCAAAAAGCCCGTGGTTGGGAGTAGTGTTCTCCAAAAGTACTGGAACTTTGGGGCTTTAAAGCGCTGTACATTTCTGATTGGTCAAGTACTCACAGTAACTCTTCAGCAGCAAACCAGCGCTGTGTCTCATTCACTACTCACCAGCTAGGGAGTTCTGTGTAGAGGACTATATAGTGAGATTATCGGCAAAGTGAAAAAACACTTTCGGACACTACTCGGGTCATTTTCTCTGCCATTAATTACGTCATTGCTGTCTCAGATGCTGTGCCAGATCAACGTCGGCTGATGGACCATTCACAATAAATACCGGCATGCATTTTTGTGATAAATACATGATATTATACTGAGTGTATTTCCCCAAATTAATAAATACAAAGTACATTACATTACAGTCATTTAGCCGACGCTTTTATCCAAAGCGACTTACAGTAAGTGCATTTAACATAGGAAATCAGGAGAACTACTAGTCATCAGAGATCATAAGTGCATCTAAACAAACATCTAAGAGCAAAACCAGTGCTTAAGTAAAAGTGCAAGAAAGAGATTTTTTTTTTTAATGAGTGAATACAATAAGAGCTGAGAACAAGTAACCGGGTAGTAGTTCTTAAAGAGGTGAGTTTTCAACCTGCGCCGAAAGATGGGCAGCAACTCCATTGTCCTGACATCAGTGGGGGGAGTTCATTCCACCACTGTGGGGCCAGGACAGAAAAGAGCCGTGACCGGGTCGATCGGCAGCAGGGGTCTCTGAGCGATGGGGCAACCAGGCGTCCCGAGGCAGCAGAGCGAAGTGGTCGGGCGGGGGTGTAGGGCTTGACCATGGCCTGGAGATAGGAAGGAGCTGTTCCTTTCACTGCCCTGTAGGCTAGCACCAGAGTCTCAAACTGGATGTGAGCAGCTACTGGGAGCCAGTGTAGGGACATGAGAAGGGGAGTTGTGTGGGAGAACTTAGGGCGGTTGAACACCAGACGAGATGCAGCTTTCTGAACAAGCTCCAGAGGTCTGATGGCCGACACCGGGGCGCCAGCAAGGAGGGAGTTGCCGTAGTCCAGCCGGGAGATGACCAGAGCCTGGATGAGCACCTTTGCCGTCTCGTCGGTGAGGAATGGGCGAATCCTCCTGATGTTATAGAGGAGAAATCTGCAGGAGCGAGCAACCGATGCAACGTTTGCAGCAAACGACAGTTGGTCGTCCAGGATCACACCCAGATTCCTCATAGTCCCAGTTGGCATCACCACGGTGTTGTCAATGGTGATGGTCAGGTCTCGGTGCGGGCAACCTTTCTCCGGGAGGAACATCAGCTCTGTCTTGTACTTTGTGGCCATTTGTGGTGCTCTGCTCACATTAAACATATTTTTGCATGATTTGTCTCATGCCTGTCATAAGGAAAAAGAAACTACACATCAAAAATACTTCTTAATAATACTCTTTATGAAACAGCTTTTAGAGTTCTGTGGAAATGCCACCCAATATCAATCTTTCTTTTTTTGTTTAAATATTTTTGATTAGGAGAAGAAACAGAATTTCTAGACGGAGAAAACTGAGGCGTGCTGCTGTAAAACAGCTGTCACTTTTCCATATGTCAGCTGACTAATTTGCCTAATCTTTGCGGGTTGTTAGACCGTGGGGGAAACGCAGATAACAATGGACCCTTTAAGTCCCTTGAAAAGTAGATCCTGGGACTAGGAAGTTCTGGTTATGGAAACGTGGCTTTTGACCATTGTTAGTCAAGTTGAGGCCCTGTGATGGCCTGGCGGCCTGTCCAGGGTGTCTCCCGCCTGCTGCCCGATGACTGCTGGGATAGGCTGCAGCATCCCCGCGACCCTGAGAGCCTGAGACCCTGGATAATGGATAGTAATAATAGTCAAGTCAAATGTATTTGTGTAGGCCAAAATCATGTAGTAGTCCCGAAGGGCTTTACAATCAGTGAAGCGACTCAAACGAGGAAAAACGCCACAAGAAAAACCTCATCAGGAAGAAAAATGGGAGAAACCTCAGAAAGAGCAACAGAGGAGAAATCCCTCTTCCAGGACAGACAGACATGAAATAGGTGTTGAACATAAGGAGTAGAACACAGTAACAATTATAATGTACCATCATTGATTACACACAGGGCAAGTTAATGTGGATCATATCATCATCATTCTTCGACCGCAGTCAAACAATGCTTGTCGTTTGTTGATGGTAGACCGAGGTCACAACTCCTTCGGAACCCAGTTTCTGTCTGGGTTGGTCCCATAGCCTTTACCTCCCCCAGAGTGTCTACAAGGCAGTAGTTTTTGTTATTTAACCCATAACTGGGGTAACCCTGACTCAATTACCAGGATATGTCCACGTTCAATTGGGCCATAGTAATTGGTCTACGGGGGGGGGGGTTACTCCTCCGGAGGTTTTCTGTCGGGGTTTGCCCCGCCTTTAGCCTTTGGCTAAATAACCTATCCCACAAGGCAGCAGGGGGCCGGTTACTTTCTAGGGCACTGGCGATTCGCCCATAGCCAGAGACCCGTTAATGAGAAGTCTGAACCACAAGAAGGTGGGCTTGACTTGCCTGGAGAAGCTTTGTGTTGCACTAGACATGTGTTTTTGACACACGCCACACCAGACCAGCTCAGACTTATGTAAATGGTCCGGAGAGCCAAAATTCACCTCTGGCTGTCACCATGAGTCAGACTACACTCGATGACCACAAAAATAGAAACCCTGGTTGGCGTTGGACCACCTTTGTCCCTGATATCAGCTGCTGCACCTGGTGTCAGTGACTCTACAAGCATCCTGTGTCATCCCGGTCCCAAAGCCACCCATGCAGAGATCAGTGTTCCACACAACTGTCCAAGGTTGATGGACTGAGACTTCCTTCAATGGATGCTGGATTTTAAGGTATTCTCTGGCATCAAGGAGTCAATCTTAAAGTATTAATTGACGACATGTGTTACAGCTGAATGCCCCCCAAACCATCACACGTCCCCCTTGTCCAGTACAGTTGTAAATATGTGTGACGGGTCTGTCACTTCATGTTTACCTGAGTCTGCTGGAACTGGAAGTTTCCCACTGCAAATGCCTTCAGGAGTTTACCTGGGGCAGGAGAGGTACCCTGTATGGTCATCTGCTGAGATACAGCCAAGAGTGTGTTGCTTTGTGTGTTCTGAAATTGGTCGGCCCTTGTATTGTGATGTTAACTGAGTTATTGTGGGCTGGCCATTACTTGCTTGCCTTTTGAGCCATTCAATTGTACAACTCTGAGATTGCCGGCTCGGCTGCCGAGCAACAGTACAGTGTTAGTGACGATCAACCCCCCCCCCCCCCCCGGCGCCCGTGATGCCTTTTTCAAAGTCGTGTTAGATCACACATAAAGCCCATTCTTGGTAATCCATTCATATGTAAAGCAAGTGTGGAAATGGAGTTGCCGTCGCATGCACCTGTTTATGTGGTGAATCATTTGTAAATGGAAAAGGAAGACTCACTTCTTCTACAGGCGCAGGGTTTCTGTTTTTCCGCTCATGGTGTCTAACTGGCAGGCAGACATGTTGGAACTTGCTTTTAATCAGGCAGGAGGTTAATTTCTTGACAAAAACTACACAAAATGTTGCTTTGCAGTAGTTTTCATATTCACAATGAAAACTACCAGAGAGGTAAATGGACACTCATTTGACATTAGCTGATTTTTTTTTTTATGAAGCGTAATGGTCTGGTTCCATGAAGTCCAGACTTCTGCCATGGAGGTCCGAGTTGGTGCCAACAGAAATCACGTTTAGACGGCAATAATTTGAATTTGAATGCTGAAATGTAAACATGGGTTTCAAAAATTTTTATCAAAGTTTTGAATTTGTGTCTTACAATTTGAAATGGAATATGATGGTTTAAAGTTGTATTTGGTCTCCTTTGCGTTATCGGGTGTGTGTATTTACTGCTTGCTGTTGAGGCCAAACCTGTTTCCTCTACCATGCCCAAGGCTCAGCGTTTTTGGTTTTTGCCGATTTTCACCGAAAAATACCCAGATTTTTAAACTAATTTTCCCCCGGATTTTATGTTTCCACGGATCCAAAAGTTGTTCCTGTTCGTCTGAGGTTATGTAACAGTGTCCTCTTGCGGCGAAATTCAGCATGCTGGATGGCTTTGAAAAATAAAAACTGAAAACGCTGAGCCTTGACCATACCTTAGTACATCTAGCAAGAGCTTACCTGTTTCTGTTAACATCTGTCTTAATATTTTAATCTGGATGCGTGTTGTGAATACTAAATGAGAGATCATTAACTCATTTGTTAATTAGTTAATGAATGAGTTTCCCTCAACATGTTGTCCAGGTTACCATTCAAACGTCAGCTCTCTCGAGTGTTCGGCTGGGCACTGGTGTTGTGCCGCAGTGACTTCTAGTCGATGTAGTTTATTAACATGCATCGGTGCCCAGAAACTGTAAAGCTTAGTTTTGAACTGTACATTTTCTAGAAACACAAGGTCAAACCCAACTTTGTTTTAACTCACTTATTCAAAAATATTTAAAAACTGAATTTTGGGGGAGGTTAAGTTCTGGTCATTGTGGAGGAAACTGTGGTTCTAAGTCCGGTGGTTGTCCTTGTCCAGAGGTGCGAGAGGCGGAGGAGTGTGCTCAGGTGTTGCGGGGCATCGCCAGCAGCCCCGCCTGTCCGCCCCAGTACGGCCTCACCTTCCTTAGCCTGCTGCGCCACCTCGCCCGTCTCTGCTCGCTAAACCCCAGGAACCAGATCAACCCGAGGGCCCTCGCCGAGGGATTCAGCCCACTGATATTCAGACAGGCTGCCAGGTCTGAGACACACACACACACACACACACACACACACACACATGCAGCCTAACCTGTAAATCATCCGGCTTTGTCCTGTGTCCATGGGTGAACACGAGCTGGAGTCGATATTCTGCAGAAGTTGTATTGGCAATCTGCCAACTTCGGACTAACATTTACAGAAACATTATCAGACGGTGATAGTTTGAACAAAAGCCCTCCGGTTGCCGTGTTAAGATGCTTTTACAGGAGTGGGTGAACCAGTCATGATGAGTGAATCTGTGACTTCCTCATAACAGACATTTGACTTAAGCAAGAGATTCATTTGTAAACCTGTAAAAGCAGAGAACATGTTTAAAAAATCTTACAGATGGAAACTGTGTGGGCTGAGGAAAACTGCCAGCTACAGCATGCATGTTTTAATGGGGCCTAACATACACTCATGAACACACAAATACACCAACATGTTTGTTTTTGTGTTTTTGTCATCTGGTAACCTGACTAACTGTATGTTCTGGTTTTGGTTTGGTTTCAAGCTGTGAGTCCGGTCCGGATCCTTTGGTTCAGGTTCTAGAAGTTCTGATCACCAGTGAACTCAACATGAGCCAGGCCGCTCCAGGTAACACCAGCGTGTGTGTGTGTGTGTGCGCAGAGTTTCTATTCCAGTCTGAGATGGCTATTTATAAAAACATAAAAGCAAACTGCCGTGACCATTGATGGTCATGTGTATGATTCACAGAGGATTTTGGGAATAGCTGCAGTCACGGCGTTGGTTGAAGGTGACGGGTGTACTCTTGACACCCGTAATTATTGGTTATGGCAGTTTGCATGTGAAACCGGTGTTGGATTGCTTCCCACCACCCGCAGGCTCACACTGATTTTTTTTGTTCATTCAAAACACCCGTTTCTGTGCTGCCTGTCACCACATGAATGGAGCCCATACTACACCCTTGTGGGCAGAGTGAGCTACATCCAGACACATTTAATATTCAAATTCAAATGCCTCCTACACACCGGGCCCATAATTGTGTTGGTGTGCACTTATAATTTCATGATTTCTCAAAAGGAGCAAGAAAGAAAAGAGAAATTTGTATGCATGTGTAAATCTTCTTACACATGTCCTTTGGTCCTGTTGTGAGTTAGTGAAGGTTGCGTTGCCTCTAATTGACAGTTCAGAGGATTGTACTTGCTGTAATGGAATGAAGTCATCTGCATGTTGTTTGTGCATGTTTCCTTTAGGACACGTGTCAAGTGTTTTTGAGGGGCTGTTGTTGGGCTGCACAATATTGGATAAAGCTCAAGTGGTGATATTTTTTTCTGCAATATATATTGTGATATGAAAAAATACAGGAATGTTCACCACATGACTTGAATAGTTCTATTTGGAAAAAAGTAATCATGCTACATGATCGGGGTGAGTTTGTAGGGCAGTGCATCTGTATAGAAAGTAAAAACAAAAACAAAAAACTGAATTCTAGAGGTTTTGGTATTCGTTGAAGTGTGTAGATATGTGGCCGTCCTACCATGAGAGCTGAATACTTCTGTGCATGCCCGGCGCACAGCAGGCAGACAGCGTGACAACAGCACCACTGCGCTCTGAAACCCATTATCAGCAAATGGTTTTCGCCATGCCACGACAGCTTTTAGCTGCGTCAGTGAGCTCGCTTCCGCGCTGTGAGGAATCCCTGCGTGACCAATAGAAATAAGGCAGCCAGCCAGGCAAGGAAGACAAAATGGAAGATGAGATAACATAGTTTGCATCAGAATTCCCTGAATCGTACAACAAATTTATGCTTATATTGAGACCAAACGACTAACTTGTCCTGCTAGAAGTTTTGAAAAGTCCCGTTAGAGATTTTTCAGATCTCCACCTATTTTGCTCCGTCCTCTGTGACTTCCCAAAAACACAGTCAGATCTGCGCTGAACCCAGTGGCGAGTGGAGCTAAAATTGTGTCGTCTGAAAGGGTCAAGAAAAGGATCAACAACCGACAAACGAGATTTGAGCCGGGTTGGAAATAAACACGCCAAAATATGCACGGTCCAGAATTCACAATATGTATCTGCCATTCCATCCATCCATTATCCAAACCGCTTATCCTGCTCCCAGGGTCACGGGGATGCTGGAGCCCATCCCAGCAGTCATTGGGCAGCAGGCGGAGACGCCAGACCATCGCACAGGGTCGACGTACACACACCCACGCACATTCATACCTAGGGACAATTTAGTAGGGCTGGTTCACCTGACCTACATGTGTTTGGACTGTGGGAGGAAACCGGAGCCCCCGGAGGAAACCCACGCAGACACGGGGAGAACATGCAAACTCCATACAGAGGACGACCCGGGACGAGCCCCAAGGTTGGACTACCCCAGGGCTCGAGCCTAGGCTCTTCTTGCTGTGAGGCGACTGCGCTAACCACTGCGCCACCGTGCCGCCATATATATATGTATCTGCACTTCACCAAAATAAAAACAGTTAATGAGAGGGGAAAAAAACCCACCTGGTCTTAAAGATAATTTGAAAATTTTAAAAATCCATGCAGCTGACTTTGCTTTTCTTTATGCTACCAAATCTTCAATTTCAGTGTTTTTCTCCTGTTCCTCGATCGTTTCAGGTTGCAGTCGACGAATAGCAGGGCCCGCTTTGGTTGCTTGATAAACCAATCAAGAATGATTGTGATTGGTGGTTCGCTGTGCATGCAGAGCCTGCCCGTCACTCACCAGCAGCAAACTCCGTGTATCCCAAGATCCCTTAAATTGTAGCAAATGATATCAGACAGATTTGTCTTTTAGATAAGTCGTGGAAAATGAGAACCGTGTGAGTTTTCCTTTTGTATCAAGCAGCAAAAGGTTGTAGCATGAAGTGTTTGAGTTCATTTGCCCTACTTCACATTGCACGTCCTGTGATGTGACTTTGCACATCGCGATGGCGATGCTGAAACAATATGTCGTGCAGCTGTAGGCTGTTGTGACGGTGGATCTGGCTGAGATAATTTTTCCTTAACTGATTGTTATGTCACTTCTTTACTGTAATATGAATTCATTCCATTAGATGGGATGGAGACATTTCCCGCTTCACGGCTTCCCGGTGTGGCTAATTTAGCCGTAGCAGCAGCCAGTTCAGTTTCCATTTGCAGTCGTTCCTTTTTTCTTCTCAGTCTGTCCTGCTGCAAATGCAGTTTTTCCTCGTGAGCTTTCAGTGCATGTGTCTTTTCCAGATCAGTCATGCGTTGTGTTAGTGCTGCTTTTTCAGCCTTTGCACTTAAACATGCAGAACTTGTTGTACAAGCTTTAGATTTGGATGAGGAACACATTTTGCCATGTGGAGAGACACTTGAAATACAGTCATTAGGTTGAATTTCATCCTTGTTTTCAATCTCCATTTCACAACATTTTTTAGCATCCATCAACTGTTTCTTTATATCGTGAAATAAATCCTCATTTGCTTTACTTTTCAAACCAAACTGGTTGCCTTTTGTATTCTTCTTCAGGCATTTCAGTTTCCATGCATGAGTTGTGGGTTTCAGCAGCATCATCACACAGCTTATTAAACTCCTTCAAAAGTTTCTCAACACTGCGCAGATTATCAATCCATCGCTCGATTTTAGAAGCTTGGTTTAAATCTCGATTCTTTTGTGGATTTTCAACCGAAGCATATAATACCTTTTGCAGTAATTTTTCTCCTTTTCAATATCTGCATATTTGATTTGGCAAAGATTTTATGCCGGATGCCCTCCCTGACGCAACCCTCCCCATTTATCCGGGTTTGGGACCAGCACTAAGAATGCACCGGCTTGTGCACTCTCAGTGGCTGGACAGAGGAAGGCCAAAGAGGAGGTTTATGGATGTGGTGAGGGAGGACATGCAGGTGGCTGGTGTGACAGAGGAAGATGCAGAGGACAGGAAGAGATGGAAACGGGTGATCTGCTGTGGCGACCCCTAACGGGAGCAGCTGAAAGTAGTAGTAGTAGTAGTTTCTCTTTTTCAGTATCACCTTTTGCAACACTCTCAACAGGAGTAAGCATCTTCAACAACCTCAGCATTTTCATCCATTTTCAAAACTGTCAATTGTGTGACGTCAGCAGAGCAATCTCATTCAATCACAGAGCAGATGATTCCTCCACTTTCCATTCCATCCACGTAAACACACAATCCAGCCCAGCAACTGTGTGATATCCAGCGTCACAATCCAAAGCACCATTACAGTCCGGTTCCCTTATAAACCAGTAATCATTCAAATAGGCGTGGATTTCACAAAGTTTAGTTCCACTTCAGACAACAGGCAGCGATAAAACAGACTGCATTATTCACTGTCTCACTTGCCGTAGCTTCTCTTATTGGCAGCACTGTTTGGTGAAGAGAGGCGGGGATCACAGTTCCTTTTGACCCATGTGATGTCAATCCAACCAACAGCCTCCTTCCAACAGTGCCGTTCATTCCTCTGTACAGGATGTTTCTTACTTGTGTTGTGACTATCCAAAAAAACAACCTTAATTACTCACTTAACGGAGGTGGCTTGAGGAATGTTCTTGACGCACAACACTTAAAAATAAACAGCGTCCAAATGTGTTCTCCTTTGGGTGACGTTCCCATGTATTTGATGCTGGGTTTAAGACGAAGCTGGATTATGGTATGAAGTGTGTGCTTCCTGCCACCTGCGGGCTCATACTGATTTCTTGTTATTTTAAAACACCTATTGCTGTGCTGCCTGTCACCACACGAACAGAACCTATACTACAGTCTTGTGGGCAGAGTGAGCTATATACAGACACATTTAATATTCAAATTCAACTGGCTTCCTCCTATAAGACTGGATGATGTGACACTACTAAAGCCTCCTACAGACTGTGAAGTTTGGGCCATCTCAGACGAAAGGTGACTAAACGTGGCGATATCTTTGGTCATGGCTCCAAAAGTGTGGTCCTACGTCACCACTGTGAAACAGGTTCAAAGGACGGCCGTTATTACGGTCTCGCGACCGAAGATAACCTGGGACGAAAGTCTGACAGTGTCAAATTTAGGATGACCATCTCATAATGTGACTGCTGCTACGACCTAGTACATCTACTAACCAACCAATAGAAATGCAGCACGAAATGACGCACTGGTCAACCTGACGCAGAATCTTTGCTGGCGCTAAACACAAACAGACTGTTAGCATCTGTGACCCAAATGCCTTGGATTCAACAAAATGAGCAAAACGAGCTGCGGCGACTTGAAAGGACTTGACTCCAGCTTGGCATCATGTTGCTCTACCAGTGGCGTAGATCGATTACGCGCAGTGATGCGGCACATGGACTTGCATTGTAGCTTGCAATTCAGTAGGTGCTATCGCACAGTCTACATACATCAAACTTGATGTCGTACCCAAGTTTATTAGATCCATATCGCACAGTGTGGCTTGTAATAAACCTATAGGATTGCTAAAATCACACAGTCTTTAAGAGGCATAAAATGTTAGCTTTCCTCCGTTTTGGACTCTGCCTAGTGACTGCCCCAACAGAGGTCACCACAGTCAAAACAGCTTTTCTATTGGTCAGTGGCACAATTACAAATGTCAAAGTTCACCAAATTAGAACCTAACACACAGGCATCATGCAAATTTACTTCACTACCATAGGCAAATCCACTGATATTGCCGAGTCCCTACAGATGAACTGATTTCTGTGCTAAATGCGTGTCATAAATACTGATGAGACCAAGGCCTAGGAACTGAGATTATGCTGTTTTGCATCTGTCATGGCTGGTTTGAACGCCACATGCAAAACTCTGTCTAACATAAATACTGGCTCAGATTAGAATATAACTTTTTAGTAAGAGGAAAAAGAGGAAAGGGAAGAAAAGAGGAGAGAACAGGAAAGGAGAAAAAGAGGATGGATGCAGGTAGGAAGGGAAGTGAACAGAAACACCAGAAACCAGCCCAATAGCAGTCAGTCAGTCAGAGTAGCAGCCAGCCAGTAGGATGACATCATCGCTCTGAAGAAGATGAAAGATGCAGCAGTGGAGGCGGGGGTTGGGGGGGGCGGTTGTCTTGGTGACATCATCGCTGCCACTGGATTGGCCGGGAGCAGCGGTGATGTCACACATCTCCAAGCTGCTCTCTGGAGCTTTGAAATGAGGCTGGATCTGTTGTGCTGGTGGAGGAAAGAGAGAGATTGACCTGTTCAGTGAGAAGAGGCCGGTTTAACAGAATAACTACTTGATGTATGTGAAGAAAGAATGAAGTCTTTCTATTTATTGACAGATATCTGTTGAGACATACCTGTCTCAGCAAAGGTCCAAATCCAGCTTAGCCTAAAGTTGGATCTGTGAGGACAGTAAGAGAGAGAAAGAAGAAACGGGGGGGGGATTTGTTGATCCATACAAAGACTAATATCTGTTGTCGTTCAACGAGAGAGCGAGAGAAAGAGCAGAGCAAGAGAGAGCAGAAAACGAGGAGAAGGAAAAAACTGGCATAGACTTCGCCCGTCAGCCTGATGTCCATTTGGTTTGACACGGATCTGTTGGCCGGTCGCCAGCCTGCGTAGAGGGGAAGAACGGAGGGAGAGATGAAGCGAGGAGATTTTGGTCCCCCTCTTACTTGTGTGTCAGTGAGGTGAGAGGAGGCGAGATGGAGGGGGAAAGAAGAGAGAAGATTCTCTGCTATATAAACATGCAGAGACCAGGTAGGGCTCGCCCGCCGCTGCCTCCTTTTCTACCTGTTATCAGGACACTTTTTAGGAGATTGAGCCGCAAACCAGTTGTGCTCATTTGCATAGAAATTGAGATGAAAATGCACCGAGATGCCATGGAGACCGATTGTAATCAGATTACTGTATCCTCTGCAGGAGGTGGTTGAGATGCCTTGTAGCGCTGGGTGCCAGTGAAAAGTGGATTTCATTAAGATTGACGTTAAGCAGTTATTGAAGAGTTGGTTGACTTTTTTTTTATATATATATATAAATATATTTTGATGTTTTTTAGTTTGGATGTAGGATGGTACAACTGATTGTCCTCATCATAAATTCATTGAAGAACCAGAGGCATCATACAGCGGTTTTGAGGGAGATAATTGATGCTTTTTCTTTTGTCATGGTGCTGTCATCCCCCTCCAAATTGTCCGTCATATGGGGCAACAAATACAGAGAGACCCATGTGACGTAGCCGACACACGTGGTGTCCAGTGTGTTAGATCAATAAAATATGAGGCAAGTAGAAAGACAGCACACTGGTGTTAGAAACGTAACATCTGTGGGTAGACACCACCATCACTGTCCTCTACATTACACACCTTTACATCCTTTATACACAGACACCACCATAACTGTCCTCTATCGCAACACCCCTTTACATCCTTTATACACAGACACCACCATCACTGTCCTCCACATCTACACCCCTTTATATTTGTTTTACACGGACACCGCCATCACTGTCCTTTAAATCTACACTCTTTTGTATCCTTTATACATGGACACTTCTATCACTGTCTTCTACATCCCTTTATAACCTTTATACATGGACTCCACCATCACTGCCAACTCCATCTACATTCCTTTGTATCCTTTATACATGGACACCACCATCACTGCCAACTTCATCTACATCCCTTTGTGTCCTTTATACATGGACACCACCATCACTGCCAACTCCGTCTACATCCCTTTGTATCCTTTATACATGGACACCAACATCACTGCCAACTCCGTCTACATCCCTTTGTATCCTTTATACATGGACACCAACATCACTGTGCTCCATATCTACACCCCTTTTCAGAGTGTGATGAGAAAATATTTGTCCTCCTTCCTGATTTCCTCTATTTTTGCATATTTGCCATGCTGAATGTTTTCAGATCTTAATACAAAATTAGAAAAAAAAATATATGAGGAAAACCCAAGTAAACACAAAATAGAGTTTTTAAATGTTATCATCTAACACCCATATCACCCATGTAAAATGGTATGTTATTTCCCGAGTAGCTTTATTGACAGCTGGTGATTACTTATGGCATGAAACAAGCTTGTACAGTCTCATAAAGAATTTACTTGACTCACTGGATTATGTATATATATATATATACAGTGCATCCGGAAAGTATTCACACCCCATCACTTTCCCCACATTTTGGTATGTTACAGCCTTATTCCAAAATGGATTAAATTCCTTTTTTTTCCTCATCAATCTACACACAATACCCCATAATGACAAAGTGAAAAAGGTTTTGTAGAAATTTTTGCAAATGTATTAAAAATAAAAAACTGAAATATTGCATGTACATAAGTATTCACACCCTTTGCTATGACACTCAAAATTGAGCTCAGGTTCATCCTGTTTCCACTGATCATCCTTGAGATGTTTCTACATCTTGATTGGAGTCCACCCGCAGTAAATTCAATTGATTGAACATGCTTTAGAAAGGCACATACCTGTCTATATAAGGTCCCACTGTTGACAGTGCATGTCAGAGCAGAAACCAAGCCATGAAGTCAAAGGAATTGTCTGTGGACCTCCGAGACAGGATTGTATCGAGGCACAGATCTGGGGAAGGGTAAAAAAAATTTCTACAGCTTTGAAGGTCCCGAAGAGCACAGTGGTCTCCATCATTCGTAAATGGAAGAAGTTTGGATCCACCAGGACTCTTCCTAGAGCTGGCCGCCCAGCCAAACTGAGCAATCGGGGGAGAAGGGCCTTGGTCAGGGAGGTGACAAAGAACCCGATGGTCACTCTGACAGAGCCCCAGCGTTCCTCTGTGGAGATGGGAGAACCTTCCAGAAGGACAACCATCTCTGCAGCACTCCACCAATCAGGCCTTTATGGTAGAGTGGCCAGATGGAAGCCTCTGCTCAGTAAAAGGCACATGACAGTCCGCTTGGAGTTTGCCAGAAAGCATCTAAAGGACTCTCAGACCATGAGAAACAAGATTCTCTGGTCTGATGAAACCAAGATTGAACGCTTTGGCCTGAATGCCAAACGTCACGTCTGGAGGAAACCAGGCACCTCTCATCACCTTGCTAATACCATCCCTACAGTGAAGCATGGTGGTGGCAGCATCGTGCTGTGGGGATGTTCTTCAGCGGCAGGAACTGGGAGACTAGTCAGGATCAAGGGAAAGATGAATGGAGCAAAGTACAGAGAGATCCTTGACGAAAACCTGCTCCAGAGCGCTCAGGACCTCAGACTGGGGTAAAGGTTTACCTTTCAACATGACAACGACCCTAAGCACACAGCCAAGACAATGAAGGAGTGGCTTCGGGACAAGTCTGTGAATGTCCTTGAGTGGCCCAGCCGGAGCCTAGACTTGAACCCCATTGAACATCTCTGGAAAGACCTGATGCTCCCCATCTAACCTTACAGAGCTCAAGAGGATCTGCAGAGAAGAATGGGAGAAATACCCCAAATATAGGTGTGCCAAGCTTGTAGCTTCATACCCAAGAAGACTTGAGGCTGTACTTGCTGCCAAGGGTGCCTCAACCAAGTACAGAGTAAAGGGTGTGAATACTTATGTACATGCAATATTTCAGTTTTTTATTTTTAATAAATTTGCAAAAATTTCTACAAAACCTTTTTCACTTTGTCATTATGGGGTATCGTATGTAGATTGATGAGAAAAAAAAGGAATTTAATCCATTTTGGAATAAGGCTGTAACGTAACAAAATGTGGGGAAAGTGAAGGGGTCTGAATACTTTCCGGATGCACTGTGTGTGTGTGTGTGTGTGTGTATATATATATATATATATATATATACAACTTTGTTAAAAGAGACACCCAACGGTAGGGATAGTGCTCAACAAATAAGGAGCACAATAATCCAGTTAGTCAAGTAAATTTTCTATGAGACAGTACAAGCCTTGTGTGTGTGTGTGTGTGTGTGTGTGTGTGTGTATGTATGTATGTATATATATATATATATATATAATCCATTTCCATCTCACACTTTTCTGGGTGGTGTTTGTCTTCCTCAAGCTCAGGTCTTCTACCAGCGGCCTGGGAGTTTGAGGGTTCTGTGCAGTATCTTAGCTGTTCCTAGGACCGTACTTTTCTGGACAGAGACCTCAGATGTTGTTCCTGGAATCTGCTGGAGCCACTCTCTCAGTCTGGGGGTCACAGCCCCTAGTGCTCCTATTATCACCGGGACTACTGTGGATTTCGCCTTCCACATCCGATCTAGTTCTTCCTTCAGCCCTTGGTATTTCTCTAGCTTCTCATGTTCTTTCTTCCTGATGTTGCCGTCGATCACTACTGCTGTCTTCTGTTCCTTGTCAACCACCACAATGTCTGGTTGGTTAGCCAGCACTTGCTTGTCAAGTCGGGAACTTGGAAGTCCTACAGGATCTTAGTTCTGCCATTCTCAGCCACCTTTGGTGGTGTCTCTCATTTGAACTTGGGGACTTGCAGTCTGTATTCAGTACAGATATTCCTGTACACGAGCCCAGCCACTTGGTTATGCCTTTCAGTGTACGCTTTCTCAGCTAGCATTGAAAATATAAAAATGATGTTTATTAATATTTATGCTCCAGTTGTGGGAGTAGAGAGATTAGTCTTTCTAGATGTTTTAAGTGAAGTTATTGAAAAATGTAACAGTGAAGAATAGGGGTGGGAATCTCTAGGCACCTCACGATTCGATTGCGATTCAGAGGGCCATGATGCGATTATAAAACGATTATTGATGCATCTATTTCCGTACATGATTTATTCTCCCTGTGTGACTACATACTACTCTTAAAAGATAGCATATTTGTAGTGATCAATAATTAAGATAAACAGATGAATTTACGTCCATTTTCTTTTATTAATACAGTAACAAATAGAAGAGATGTGTCAGCTGACAGGTCACGTTTCCCAGCATTGCAAAGAACCAACAAGAAAAGAAACGGAAGTGTGCCTGTAGCAGCGTCCTTGTTGTAAATTAACACGGGCTTCAGCAAGACTTCAGCAGTCACTTTGGTAACATACAAAGCTGCCCTCATTTACAAATAAATAATAAAGACTTCAACCGAAATCCTCCTGTTATGGGCAATGAGCACAGAATCCCTCAGACAAAAAAACAAAAACAAAACAAACATTTTGCGGTATATTAAAATCAAAAACAGCTTTCATACAAAACCAACATAGAATTCTGTACCAGCTCTCATACAAAACTAATGCTTTCTGTGGAATATGTGCTAAAACAATAAATAATGGAGAAAATGTAAAGAACAGGCCACAATGAAATCATGGAAGTGCAACATAGCAAATGCGCTTAGCTGGTGAATGCTGGAATGTGTAAGTTTTTGTGTAAGAACAGGAGTTGGTCTACATGCTCCAGTGGAAGTGTGCTCCGCTGTGCAGTAACTACACTCACCGGCCACTTTATTAGGCACACCTGTCCAACTGCTCGTTAACACAAATTGCTAATCAGCCAATCACATGGCAGCAACTCAATGCATTTAGGCATGTTGACATGGTCAAGACGATCTGCTGCAGTTCAAACCGAGCATCAGAATGGGGAAGAAAGGTGATTTAAGTGACTTTGAACGTGGCATGGTTGTTGGTGCCAGACGGGCTGGTCTGAGTATTTCAGAAACTGCTGATCTACTGGGATTTTCATGCACAACCATCTCTAGGGTTTACAGAGAATGGTCCGCAAAAGAGAAAATATCCAGTGAGCGGCAGTTCTGTGGGCGAAAATGCATTGTTGATGCCAGAGGTCAGAGGAGAATGGCCAGACTGGTTCGAGCTGATAGAAAGGCAACAGTAACTCAAATAACCACTCATTACAACCGAGGTGTGCAGAAGAGCATCTCTGAACGCACAACACATCGAACCTTGAGGCAGATGGGCTACAGCAGCAGAAGACCACACCGGGTGCCACTCCTGTCAGCTAAGAACAGGAAACTGAGGCTACAATTCACACAGGCTCACCAAAATTGGACAATAGAAGATTGGAAAAACGTTGCCTGGTCTGATGAGTCTCGATTTCTGCTGCGACATTCGGATGGTAGGGTCAGAATTTGGCGTCAACAACATGAAAGCATGGATCGATCCTGCCTTGTATCGATGGTTCAGGCTGGTGGTGGTGGTGTAATGGTGTGGGGGATATTTTCTTGGCACACTTTGGGCCCCTTAGTACCAATTGAGCACCGTGTCAATGCCACAGCCTACCTGAGTATTGTTGCTGACCATGTCCATCCCTTTATGACCACAGTGTTCCCATCTTCTGATGGCTACTTCCAGCAGGATAACGCGCCATGTCATAAAGCTCAAATCATCTCAGACTGGTTTCTTGAACATGACAATGAGTTCACTGTACTCAAATGGCCTCCACAGTCACCAGATCTCAATCCAATAGAGCACCTTTGGGATGTGGTGGACCGGGAGATTCGCATCATGGATGTGCAGCCGACAAATCTGCAGCAACTGCGTGATGCTATCATGTCAATATGGACCAAACTCTCTGAGGAATGTTTCCAGTACCTTGTTGAATCTATGCCACGAAGGATTAAGGCAGTTCTGAAGGCAAAAGGGGGTCCAACCCGGTACTAGCAAGGTGTACCTAATAAAGTGGCCAGTGAGTGTATATCCCCTGCACGTGAGACATGAGCTGCAAGTCATCAGTAATAAAGTGCGCAGTTACGGTGACTTAAGATTCTGTAGCAGTGGATAAAAGAAGGTTGAATCAGTTCATCTGGATACGTTTATTGACAGATACGTTTCATCGCTCAACTAATGTCCCTTTTCCACTACATGGTACCGGCTCAACTTGACTCGACTTTTTCGTTTTCCATTACTGGAAAGTACTGGTATTTTGGTAACTGTTACCATTTTTCTGGTACCACCTTTGTCGAGGTTCCCAAAAAAACTGGAGCGGGCACCAGAATCAATGCAGACCAGCTACACTGAGGGGGTACTGTTACGGTAATGGAAAACAACACTGCGAGTTGAGTCAAACCGGTACCATGTACTGGAAAAGGGGCATAAGTGACATCTTCAGTCTAAACTGACTGCAGGTATCCCCACCCCTTATAAACAACACAGTTTTTGCAGTATGTGGTGTTATAAAAATGTGCTATGCTTTGCTGTGTTGTGGATGATGAGCTGATCTTTGGGAGTGTACTGAGTTGATTTGGATCCTGTGAATTTTATGTTACTGACTGTTGGTTTTTATTTTCTCTCTCTCTCTCTCTCTCTCTCTCTCTCTCTCTCTCTCTCTCAGCATTGCCTCCTAAACCAATCAAGCCATCCACTCCAGTCCCCAGCAGCACAGCTCTGCAGGACTCAGAGTGGTACTGGGGGGACATCTCGAGGTAATACACATACAAACACACTTACACTAAGACCAAAAAACACACTTGTCATGTCTTTGTGGGTATTGCACCTGGCAAACACGCAACATTACTTTTTAAGGATGTGCACAAGCAGCCTTATGCATGACAGCCATCTTTAGTACGCATAAGCATGATGAAAGTACGTTTTTGGTCGAATACACACAGTCTAATACACTTGCTTACTTGCTGGTAGTCCATTGAGTCAGATGATGACATCCCTCCTCATTAACGGTGTGTTCTTTGATGACTGTAGAGTCCAATTCTTGATAGACAAGTTTTATTGCATGTTGGGCATATGAAGTCTGAGTTAGTGGGGGCAGGTATGGTTGTGTGTCTCCTTAGTCTTTTCTGTTGTTTTTTTTTACATTCCTCTCAATGTCCAGCAGTTCTATAGCTCTGTGGCAGATCTCCCGCCAGGTGGAACAGTTAATGGCAGCTTGCTCCAGTCTCAAGGGGCCGAAACAATACATCTTCAGCAATGTTTTTAGCTGCCCTTTGTATTGCTTCTTCTGACCAACTGCAGACCGGCGGCCCAGATGAAGCTGTCCATACAGGACTTGACATGGCAGGCATTCTTGAGGCATCCTGATGACATGCCCAAGCCAGCGCAGTTGGTGTTCAGTCACTGTGGCTTCTATGCTCTTGCAGTTTGTTCTAGCAAGACTCTCAGCATGAGGAACACGGTCATGCCATGTGATTCCCATGATTCACTGCAGACACCTTATGTGGAATCACTCCAGCAACCTTAGGTGGTGGCTGTATGTGACCCAGGCTTCACAGCTGTATGGGAGAGTTGTGATGCAGACGGCTTTGTAAATGACAATTTTGGTGTGGAGGTGTGTTTGTTTTGGAAGACCTTACGTCGGAGTTTGCCGAAGACTACAGAGGCTTGTTTGATTCTGTTATGAGTTTCGTGATCTGTGTTGCAGCCGTCAGAAAGGATGCTGTTCAAATATTTGGTGTTCTATAGTGAAGACGGGTATAGTTGGGGGGGGGGCACTGAACCTCCATTGACATAACACCTCAGTCTTGGCAGAGTTGTAAAGTTGTGCATATCATTTTTGTCTGCATATGATTGAATCTCGTGAGCTTTGGTCATCCATCATGTATTTTGCAGTGCGCAAGTTTGGTTGTACCTCCTTACGTGCTGTTTGCCACTGCTGCCAAAAGATGGCTGATACAGGGGCTTTGAGAGTAGCCCTGTGTGCCCTCACATGGTTTCCAGCTGGGATATGATGGTGTCAGAGTTTTTGTTGAATCAGTCCTGATGTTTTCTGGCTGTGTAGCCTATAGAGTCGATTGCAGCTTGATGTAGTAATGAGGTTAGGGAGGTCTATTTCTGATCCATGGAATTGTCAGAACTCAGAATGGCCCCAAACTCTAGTGCCCTCATTCCGTCCTGGGGCTGACTTCGATTTAGCACAGTTCAGTTGTTTTTTTCATGGGTTTCTTGAGACGCTGTAGGGGGCGCACTTTGATATGGAGTTTGGTCATGATCAGGCGGGGATCCGTCCAGCATTCTGCACCTCTCATGGCCCGGGCCAGCAAGACATCACTAGTGTCAGTACGTCTTATGATATAATCAATTAGGTGCCAGTGTTTAGATCGTGGGTGGATCCAGGATGTTTTGTATTTGGTCTTCTGCTGAAACAGTGTGTTCATAATGGTGATGTCGTGCTCTTCAGCGTGTTAGCAGCCTCAGACTATTTGCATTAACCTGACCAACCCCATCCCCACCCAGTACTCCACTCCATATACCATTGTTCTTTCCCACCCTAGCATTAAAGTCTCCCAGAAGAAGGATCTTATCCTTTTTTGGGATACGATGAAGAGCCTCATCTGGTCACACACAGACACACGCACATAAATACATGTACTAATACATAAACACCAATATGCACCCACACATACACACAAACATAATATATACACACTCTAGTTCACACAGTAAGACACACAAACACGCACACACTAGCAATAAAGGGGACCAATCACAAAATACCACAACAAAGGCATGTTATATTGTGTTGTGTGCTGGTTTTTATGAATGTGTGTGTTTGTATGTGTGTTTCAGAGAGGAGGTGAATGAGAAGCTCAGAGATACGGCGGACGGTACTTTCCTCGTCAGAGACGCCTCCACCAAGATGCACGGAGATTACACCCTCACTCTGAGGTCTGTCTGATGTTCCTGCTCGTATTTATCTGGTCAGCCTTGTGATCCATTCTGCCTCAGTAATGCAAAGCTGACCCCTCCTGTAAATGTACTGGAACATAAAGTAAATGAAAAGTAAAATAAAATAAATGAATTACAGCTGTCAGTTAAATCAAATAAAGGAAAGCAAGCAGAGATATAGTCTGATCCTTAAGTCATGGACCGTGTTTTCTCTTCAGGTCTTAAAGCTCAGGTCTGACTTTATTTTTGAAAATAATATATCTAATATCATCTCTATCCTAAAATGACTTGCACGCACAAACAACTAAAAATGACGTCTTGTGAGCACATTCAGATATTTCTCCTGTTTTTTGTTATTTGGGTTTTTTTTGTAACTTTTTTTTCATCACTGGTCAACTGTGATACATGTCACTCACTGTCTTCTACTGACTTCCATCACTTATTTTTTCCTTTTTTTCCCAGTAGTATTTCTAGATCAGTTTATTAATATGATTTTTATGATTGATAATATTTTCACAAATCTTAGGTGTATGGTGGGTTTCTTTTTTACAGCAGTCATTGTGATATTTAGGTATTTTAGTATTACAACATAAACCAGTACATATTCTATAGTAATACAGGAAAATTGTTTCTTAAAAAAAAATTTTTTTTTTTTAACCAGTGCTGTCGGCAGGCTTGGCATACAACACAGGGAATTTGTATGCCAATGTTTCCTAGACAGAGTTCATCTGCTAGTGGAGATCAGGTTCCCCACCTGCAAAGGCAATCTTTATTATTTATTAAGAACTGCTTATAATAATTCAGTCCTTTGGATGATCTGTGAGATGACGAGAGCACGAGGTTTTTGTTACATGTTTATAGCTGCCAACGGTCCCCCCTCTTTCGCATGTCTGATCAGCTAAACAACCATCAGCTTCGCTTCTGCAAGAGGGGGACAATCACAAGTTCAACAAGGAAACTTAGAAATGTGAAATGACAATATTTACCTGATAAGACAGAGACATAGAAACAGACGCTGACATGTGTTTGACAAACCATAATTAAATTGAGTTTTTTAATATCAGTTTGGGGTAGCAGTTATAGCAATAATGGAGAAGACAAGGGGGGAAAAGAGGGTGGGGGGTCGACTGGGAAGAAGGATGTACTCTGGAGTGTTCCAGGGAGTGTGTGAGGCAGATGCTAGCAGTGTTTATGTGCATTTGACGTGTCCAGCTAGGTGTATGTAACGTTTCCCCAATTGAGTGCACTGGATTAATCCCAATAAACGCTGGTCTCTGAGATCTGCGACTTATCCTAGTGCCTCCGAGTAGCAGACAGGCTCTGTAGCTATCCAAGGGCCCAGCAGTCATGCAGACGCCCCACGACCAAGAGAACAGCTGGAGCCCAAAGCACCACAACCCCAGAGGACCACCGAGCCCACAGGGGGGCCAGGAGCCGACAGAGCAACAGCCACGTACGCCCCTAGGAGCACAAACCAGTCCCCAAAGGCACAAACCAGGCCCGCACCCCCAAGGTGCACCCTACCACCAACCCCCAGGTGCAAGCACAAGTCACACCAGTAGGCGTAGGACCCAGGCTGCAGACAGCAAGCACAGACCGCTGGCCTGGACCTGGGCCCTGCCACTGACAGAATGGCACATTGCCAAGACTGGGCCCATGCCCATTCATGCCCAGGGCCAGTGACTAGATGCCCCATCCAACCACACGCATTGAGTATAAACCCACATAGTCAAATACACCTGATTGCAGTAAGCCCCCCCCCTGTAATTACAGACAGGGCCCCGCCAGCATCCAGGGAGAGCCAGACATGCGGTCCCCCCAGTGCCCCCTGCACTCATGGTGCCCATCACAGAAAAGCCATACAGCAGGAGCAAGTGCCGACAGCAGTACCCCGCTCCATGGCCCACCCTTGCGACAATGAGCCCCCACCCAAGGCCCCTGGAAATCACCTGGCAGTGCTCGCCACAGCTGTGCTGGAATGCAGAAGGCAAGACACCACCCAGCACCGGGGGACAGAACGATCCACCTGGGCTGGGGGCCCTTCCGGCCAACCACACACCCACACCGACCTGCTGAGATCCCACCCATCCTGGTAGTCCCAGTGCTAAATGTGCGCTTGTGTCGTGGATGAAATTAAAATGGCGGGGTGTGGGGTATGAGTTGTCTTGGCTCATCAGACCCAAACCACTCACACTCCCCCTGCCCAGCCGACCCTGACCTGGTAGTGGGTGCTGTCTAGAGTATGGTTTGTGTAGATGGGTGTGTACTAAACTGGTGTGGCTGGGATTAAGGCTTTAGGACATTGTTGAGGTGCAAGCAAGGGTAAGAGAATCATGGGCAAGATCTCAACCGCCCGCCTTGCCTCCATCCAAATGCCTCGCACCTCGCTTGTCCCGCAAACTCCACTGTGATGGATGATTTGTCTCAAATAAGTTTCAAGTATCTGCAAGCTGATATTCATACTGTACTGAAATT
Source organism: Lampris incognitus (assembly GCF_029633865.1). Classification (NCBI taxonomy): domain Eukaryota; kingdom Metazoa; phylum Chordata; class Actinopteri; order Lampriformes; family Lampridae; genus Lampris; species Lampris incognitus. The sequence goes on from NC_079211.1 coordinate 145,076,217, forward strand.
AATGGAGACCAATGGATGAGTAGTCACCAAACTACAGTTTGCTTTTGAAAATGGTCAGGAGTAATGTGAAGTGTACACCATTTGTAGCAAATGGGCTAACAAATGCAAAACACTGGAATATGGCGCTTTAAATGCTGAAAAACTAAATCCAAGCCCAGTGGAATATATTGGTGCACGGCAAAAGAAACCCCCCCAGCATGGCTTTTATTTTTCTTCATCTTCTGTCCTTTCTCCCCACAGGAAAGGAGGCAACAACAAACTGATAAAGATCTTCCACCGCGAGGGGAAGTATGGCTTCTCCGACCCCTTGACGTTCAGCTCTGTGGTAGAGCTGATCAACCACTACCGCCATGAGTCTCTGGCCCAGTACAACCCCAAACTAGATGTCAAGTTGCTCTACCCCGTCTCCAAACACCAACAGGTCAGCTAATCTGCTGTCTTTATTTCCCAATGTAACCCAACCAAAATGCAAAACTGTTCCATATCTAAGCATCCGCTGGTCAGTTGTTAGCTAACAAGTTTGTTAGCTTGTGTGTTAGATCCAGATCCTACCCTCAGGAGATATGATGTTACCTGCTTCAAGAACTATAGCGGTAGAGATGGCTTCATTGCCTTTGCCATACGACTGCTGAAAAACTACAGACCCCTGAACCCCCCCACCAGAAGACCTGGTGCTATTACTCTAAATCCCCACCTTGTTATATTTTTTAATCATCAAATAAATTCACTCATTTATTCATCATTCATTCATTCATCTTAGACGGTACAACAGACACAGAATGACAGATGGGCCATCTGATACCTGGCTGCTGGACTGTTGGTAGTTGAGTTGGATGACTGGACAGTCAGCTAGCTAGTTATTTTCATCAGGTTAGGGTTCAGGTCAGGGTGAACAAGGTAACCTGCTCGTCAAAAGCAGGAGGACATTGAATAAAACCTGATGATGATGATGTTTATGGTGATATTGTTGAAGAGGATGGTAACGTTGTGGTTTTCTAATCCAGGACCAGGTGGTGAAGGAGGACAGCATTGAGGCTGTGGGGAAGAAACTCCATGAGTACCACCTGCAGTACCAGGAGAAGAACCGCGAGTATGACAGACTATACGAAGAATACACCAGAACCTCCCAGGTATGTTTGAATACTCTGTCACTGACTGGTTAACATAAATACTCTCAGATACACACACAGATATACACGAGGCGGCACAGTGGCGCAATGGGTAGTGCGGTCGCCTGACAGCAAGAAGGTTCTGGGTTCGGGCCCCGGGGTTGTCCAACCTTGGGGGTCGTCCCAGGTTGTCCTCTGTGTGGAGTTTGCATGTTCTGCCCATGTCTTGCGTGGGTTTCCTCCGGGTGCTCCAGTTTCCTCCCGCAGTCCAAAGACATGTAGGTCAGATGAATCGGCCGTACTAAATTGTCCCTAGGTGTGTTTGTGTGTCAGCCCTGTGATGGCCTGGCGGCCTGTCCAGGGTGTCTCCTCGCCTGCTGCCCAATTACTGCTGGGATAGCCTCCAGCATCCCTGTGACCCTGAGAGCAGGATAAGCGGTTTGGATAATGGATGGATAAATGAATACACACACACACACACACACACACACACACACACACACACACACACACACACACACATATGTATATCAATCTATCTATCTATCTATCTATCTATCTATCTATCTATCTATCTATCTATCTATCTATCTATCTATCTATCTATCTATCTATATATATATACTCACACATACACATCACATAAAATGGCTGAACAGGATGATTTTTTTCAGTCAGAAACATTGAGAATAAAAAGCCTTTATTAAATACAATTAGACATGCAAAATTGGAATTAAAAACATGTTGTTGTGGTGCATACTGGCTAAATGTCATAAAAACACAAACAAAAACAAACAAATTTTCTGACAATTGTTGAATTTGAATTTGTATGTTTGGGAACACTTCAAGACGGAGGACTTTACGTCTTGGTAAATGATATCTGGGGTCAATGGTCCTCAAAGGAAACAACGAGGATTTTCAACATTATGTCTGTACATGTTGTAGAGATACTTGTTAGCAGCCATGAGGCCAAGCTGAAGTTGTGTCCGCCAGTCACATCACTGGTGGACAATCTGTGAATGTGAAAACTTGCCTCGCTGTGTACTGACAGGTGGCATTGTGCCCCCCCCCCGCATTTTCTAGCTTGAATGAAAACGCAACTTAAGGGTTGTTAATCACATCTTCTTATGCAATGAAGCCAATTAGAAAACCCTCTGTGAGCTTGTCCAGACGCAGTTCAGCCATGTCAGACTGGTATTCTACTGGCTCTCTCATACTTGATTGTTATGTGCTCTTATTCTGTGTATAATCTCTTGTCTCTCATGAATCTTGGTTTCTAGTTCATGAAAATCTTAACATGTTTATTAAAGGTAGTCATCGACTCCTCTCTGTCCCTCCTCCTCTCTAATTCCTCTCTTTCTGCCCTGCAACTCACGTCTTTCAGGAGATCCAGATGAAGAGGACGGCCATCGAGGCCTTCAACGAGACCATAAAGATCTTTGAGGAGCAGTGCCAGACACAGGAGCGATTCAGCAAAGAGTACATTGAGAAGTTCCGCCGTGAGGGTAATGACAAGGAGATCCAGAGGTAGGCTGTCACATGCCACACAGACCACACAGTGACAGACATATCCAACAGACACAGGCAGGAAGGGGTAAAAATGGCCATTATTCACATGATGGTAGATGTCTGTCTGTGGCTAAGTGAGCTCCCGTGGTTGAAACGGTATTGCCAGATCTCTACCGGTGGACACATTTCTACCATTGCACAGTATATACTGTCATACCGCCCAACCCTGCCTTGAAGCATCATATCATTTTAAGGTCATATATCGCCCACCCCTATTACCAACTATCATTCACATTTACAAATCTGGCAACGCTTTTATCCAAAGCGACTTATAAGGGAGACAGGTCATTCTACCGTTTTGGGGCTCGGTGAGAGAAAAGTTTGGATTCTAGAGCTTCTAATACCCCTTTCACACTAGCCAGTGTAAAAAGTGTGTCAGTGTAAAAAGGCGGATGTTAGCAGGTTTTTTTGGCCAGTGTGAAAGGGGTATAATTTTAGTAGATCGGACAGCTGGAAGCCTACTAGAGGCAGAGTGAAGTGATGGAGAAGGAGTGTACATGCTGATACAGGATTGCAGGTAACTAGGTGCCGTTCCATGCACTGCCTGGAATGGCAACAACAAGGTTTTGAACTTTATACGAGCAGCAACTGGAAGCCTGTGTAAGGAGACAAAGAGAGGAGTGACATGCACATGTTGTGAGACTGAAGACCAAGCATGCAGCATCGTTCTGGATTCTTTGGAATGTTTGGATTGCAAAGAAAGGAAGACCAGGCAAAAGTGCTTGGCAGTAGTCTAGCCATGAGAGAACTAGAGCCTGGACCAAGAGCTGGGCAGCATGCTGTGACAGGTACAGTGTGATGTTGTGTAAAGTGACGCGACAAGAGCAGGAGACAGCTGTAATGTGATCTGAGAATAATAAACCTTGGTGTGTCCGTCGTCACAACAAAGTTCCTTGCGAGACTAGAGGACTTGATTATTGACTCATCATTTAGCAGATCTGAGCACTCATAATGAATGAGTCAGCAGTGTAAACATAAAACCCGGTAGAACCTGTTTTACTCATTGATGTAGTACTACTATGTCTTGGCAAAGGTCTTCTCCCAGCCTGTTCTGTCATATCTGCTGGTTAGACACAACAACTACACTTCTTCTTCAGACTCAACACTACCTGCCTTCTTCTTCCTCATTTGGCTGCTGTGATGAAAGAAAAAACAACACTATGCACCCTGTCATTTTTCCTGGCAAAGTCCTACCAGACATCCATTCATCCATCCATTATCCGAACCGCTTATCCTGCTCTCAGGGTCGCGGGGATGCTGGTGCCTGCCAGACACCAGCCATTCAAATCAAATACTACTAAAGTCTGCAGGATTTGATATTCATGGATTAGTTATTGTCTTAAATAAAAACATATTTATTATTTGTTTGTTCATCTTCAGGGTTTAACTTTTTAATAATAAAATCTTGCCCCCCCCCCCCCCCCCCAAAAAAAAAAAGGATCATGGGAAACTATGACAAGCTGAAGTCTCGGATCAGTGAAATTGTGGACAGCAAGCGCCACCTAGAGATGGATCTGAAGAAACAAGCTGCCGACTACAGGGAGATCGACAAGAAGATGAACAGCATCAAACCAGACCTGATCCAGCTCCGCAAGACCAGAGACCAGTACCTCATGTAAGACAACCAAAAAAGAAACACACACAACCTCACTTAAATGAGGCACTTAATCCCAACATGTTGCACTGGGTTGCTCCCACGGACCAGTTGTAGAAGAATACAACTGTACTTGGCAACCGTGATTTGAAATGTTGTGTAAGAGACCTACCCACGCCCTTTCTGTCCGTCTGTGGATGGGATCATTCTCACATCCTCTATGTTGGGGGAGAAGCTGGCCCGCATCCCCATGTTCAACATTTTCTAGAGCGTTCTCTGCTGTCACAATTTGTCTTTGACATTAGACTTTAACCAGTCTTTTAACTTGTGTGTGTGTGTGTGTGTGTCAGGTGGCTGACCCAGAAAGGAGTGAGGCAGCGGAAGTTGAACGAATGGCTCGGCCTGAAGAACGAGACCACAGAGGAGTGAGTATTTATTATTTTAGTACGAAGACTTCTCCTAAATGACTGTAAAACTGTGAAAGGTTTCAAGAAGCTGCTGAGCCCAACTTCGCTCAGGATCTTGGTGGTCTTAAGTTAAGTGGCGAGGGCAGGGTTGACCCCATTGCCATAGAGACGTTGGGTTTCTTGAACATGCTCATTGACTATGCCCACAGTGATTAGCTGACAGGATCGGTTTGTCTGTGAATTCTTTCTTCTTCTTTTTTTTTGGATCCCCCCCCCCCTTTTCTCCCCAATTGTATCCGGCCAATTACCCCACTCTTCCGAGCTGTCCCGGTCGTTGCTCCACCCCCTCTGCCGATCCGGGGAGGGCTGCAGACTACCACATGCCTCCTCAGATACATGTGGAGTCGCCAGCCGCTTCTTTTCACCTGACACTGAGAAGTTTCACCAAGGGGACGTAGCGCGTGGGAGGATCACGCTATTCCCCCCCAGTCCCCCCCCGACCAACCAGAGGAGGCGCTAGAGCAGCGACCAGGACACATACCCACATCCGGCTTCCCACCCGCAGCCACGGCCAATTGTGTCAGAAGGGACGCCCGACCAAGCTGGAGGTAACACGGGGATTCGAACTGGCGATCCCCGTGTTGGTAGGTAGGCAGTGGAATAGACCACTACGCTACCCGGACACCTGTGTCTGTGCATTCTTGAGAAAAAAACGAGGAAACTGCAGTTTGGATCGGATGGAATCCCGACACACTTTTAGAATTTCTAAAGAAAATGTGCCGCTGAATCAAAAATAAAATACTTGATCAAGTAGGCTTTATTTTCAGGTAATTAACAAAACCACTTAAATGTCTGGAATCCCCTAAAATAATTATGGGATAGGCTGTATTGGCTTTAAAATGCAGCCTTTTCCTTAATTTAGAATGACCATGGCTGATGGGAACAAGCCAGACATATCATCACATACGGAAGCCAAATTGGACACAAGACCAACTTTTACTTCTTTCACAACTTGTCCATGGAGGCAAAGAAATAATGAAAAGTGCCGGGAGCTGCGATCAGCTCCCAGTCTAACGGCAGCAGTTGATGTCTGTTCTGGTTTGAATGAGGAGTCCTCTCCGCTACTGCTAACTTTTAGCAGATTTAGGAGCTAGTTTTAGAGCTAAAATCCTTATGAATCACTCTTAACCAAAAACCTTATGAGTCTTAAAATTAGGATTGACACGTCGATTATATTTAGAATTTTCCCCTAAATCGGCCAGTTAGGAGCTGCTTTTAGCCTTAAGATGTTTCATGAATATGGCCCCTGATCTGATAATATAGCAGCTGTTTACACCGGATTTAATATCAAGCCTTTTTTTACAAGAACAAATAACATAGAGCCTGTTTACACTACAATCAATAATATAGAATCTAATTGTCTAATGTGTTTGCTGTGTTTGTCGGTGTCTTGTCTTGCACTGTTTGGTGAAGCCACAGCTCTCATTTCATTTTTAACATGTGCCTGCACATTGTTTTTAATGACAATAAATTGAATTGAAGTTTATACTCTTATTATATGGCAACTGATTAGATCAAATAATATAGAACCTGTTTATACTAGATCTATATTTATAGATCTAGTGTAAACAGTGAGTTCGACGGGGTTTTAGTGTGTTTGTTGTATGTAATGGAGTATGCCTTCCTTGCGGTTGCAGTGAGTACAGCATGGTTGAGGATGAGGAGGACCTTCCTCACCATGATGAACGTCTGTGGCGTCTGGGCAGCATCAACCGCAGTCAGGCAGAGTCGCTGCTCCGTGGGAAGAGAGACGGAACCTTCCTGGTCCGAGACAGCAGCAAACCAGGCTGCTACGCCTGTTCCGTAGTGTAAGAACCCTTATCTGTTTGTCTGTCTAGCTGTCTGTCTGTCCCGCTATTCGTCTGTCTATATTTATCTATCTTTCTTTCACTGTCAGTTGGTCCATATTTTTCTGTGTATTTGTGTCATTTAGTATCTCTGTCTGTATTTATCTGTCTGACAGCTGGTTAATACACCTTACCTGCTTCATAGTATGCTCATCCGTGTATCACACAGTTGTCCCTTTGTCTGACTGTGATTGACTAATCTAGATGGTAAACGATCATGTGGTAACCCCCCTTCTCTCTCTTTCTCTCTCTCTCTCTCTCTCTCTCTCTCTCTCTCTCTAACATAGTGTGGATGGAGAGGTGAAGCATTGCGTCATCAATAAGACCCAGACCGGTTACGGGTTTGCAGAGCCTTACAACCTGTACGGCTCTCTGAAGGAGCTTGTGCTGCACTACCAGCACACGTCGCTGGTCCAACACAACGACTCGCTCAACGTCACACTGGCATTCCCCGTCTACAGCCAACAACGACGGTGACAGACAGCAAGCATCCCTCTCCTTACACAGGACACACTCATTACCCTCCTCACAGATCACACGTCACTCACACACGTCCCGTCAGACTCTGATTAAAGAAGGCCAGGAATAAAGAGAATCTCCCCTCCACAGAGGCCAGGGGTCAGAATTTGCTTTCTTGCTCACAAGACACTTGCTGTCTTAAGAGAATCCAACTCTGAGCTTTTACAGGGATACTCAAGTGGTGCTCCCCTGACACTGGGTTTGTTAACCCTCAACCCCAGCACCTGTTATGTGAATCTGAATTAACCGGTGTAAACACAACCTGGTTAGCACACCTAGATCTGCTCCGTGTTTATCTTTATGACAATATAAACCTTGATGTGTAACCCTAGGTCTGATCAGTATGGCAGTCTTATTGCACTCTGTATTTTACAAATGTTCTCCTGATACCACTCATTTTAAGGTGTGTCCATAATTTAAATGAGTCCATTTAAACCGGCTCATGGAGGGGAAACGGCAGTGTGAGAATAAATCCACACATCAGATCGAACTGTTGGGATAATCTGCATACCTGGACTCTGTGTGTGCATGTGTGTTCGAGAGAGACAATACTTCCTCTCTACTTGCAATAAATCCTATGAATATACAGGATGAGGAAGATGTCCTGTTTGACTCAACCTACACTTTGTTTACTGAGTGAAACAACACCCACTCTGTTGATACTCAGCTGTAGTGAGACAGGTACCAGCTGAACTCGACCATCTGTTTACTAGGAGCGATTTGATGCCTGTTCTGTTCCAGTTTCCGTCCGAAAGGGACTGGTCATATGGGATATCCCTACCAATCACCCCAACAGGTTAACCAGTCGTGTCTGGACTTCAATGACAATACTATGGATTATGATGGCAGTAATGATGTTTGAAGCGAACAGATGGACAGTGATAATGGCGTTCATGTCAAGAATAAAACAATGGACAATTGAGAGAGCGACTTGCTGACACTGTGACTGACTTTTAATGAGGGCTAAACGAAGGCAAAGCGATTTACAAAAAAAAAAAACAACCCAAAAAAAACAACACCCAACCCAGAATCGTCACTCGACTCAGAGGAAGTGCTACTTGTTTCAGACAGTGGTCATGCACAGTGGATGTGCCCATGACAAAGCATTGTTAAATTCTCCAGTTTACAGAGCAAATGATTTAATACTTGTCCACTTTCATTTCATTAAATGCTTTATGGCACAAGTACAAAATCAACAGAAACTCAGTCGTCATGAAACAAATGATTGGATATCCAAAGTCAACTTTTCTGGAATGAAGAAACATGGGCTGTTTTCTTTTTCATATTGGCCCAATTTTAGTTTCAGAATTAAAACAAATGGGGGCGGGGGGTTTACATCAGATCTCCTGGCCCTCTTTGCTACAGATCATCCCCCAAATGTGGCCACGAACTTGGTAAAAGTGGAAAAAGGATGCCCAAATAGGAGTCATGAGAGTTCCACACAACTCGTGACAATTTCTTTTCAGTAACTTTTTTTCCTCTGGTTATGAAAAATGTGACTTTGTTTTATAGAGCAGACAGTTCTAGAACTGAGTCCTAATGCCCCCTAGTGGTAACAGCCACCCCTAAACCGTGAATTGGCAAAATGACCATTTATTGACTCAGTAACGAACTTATATTTATGGAAAGACTTGGAAAATCCTGAAGTTTTTTTTTTTTTTTTGTCCAGGCCTTGATCAGCTGTGGAAATTAACATCCAAGAATTTTGGAAAGACCATGGATTATTTTTTTTCTGGGGGAAGATTGTTTATTGTTGAGCTTGGTTGCTGGCAGATTCTACTGAAGAATTTAGAACGGAGATGAAAATCTTAGTCCCTGGTTAGTGTTGAGTTGATATGTCCAACTAAAAGCCTAAAAAATTTGGATTTAAGTGCTGAACGAAAAGTATGGGACATATTAAATGGGAGATACTGGCGAATATTAGTTCTTGGAATTGTGGTTTGTGTTTATCCAACAGATTATTTGAATTAAGAGTCCCTTGATGCAATTTGTCATCTGTTCTGCAAGCTTTATTTATCCTGTTTTTCTTTCAATTTGTCAGTCGGCCAGGCTATCAAGTCAACTGTTTTCTAAAAAATAAAGATGTCAAAATAACTGTTGATCCACAAACATTTCTAGTGTGTAATGAACAGTGGTTGATCAGTCGGCAGTTTCTGTAAGCGAATGAGTGTCAGACGTTCCTTTAGACTGCTTTTAGAGGGTTTTCCTTGGTACGTAGACGAGCCGGTGTGTTTGCTTTGATGTTTTTGAAAATGTTCATTTATTTGATAGAAATTTGATTTTGTCTCTTTACATAAAGATTGACTGCATAGAGTTCTCTACTAAATAGCAACCAACTGCCCACCTACCCTGACAAAATGATTGCTTTGACAAAGTAAAACATGTAATTTGATAGTGGTGAATTTACAAGTCATCTTAAGACCATTGCAGAGGTCTTGTGTTTTGAGGATAGGATCATCTGTTTCTGAAATGATTACCGAGTTCTATTTATTTTCTAATATGGTTGCATAGCATTTTACAATGAAATATGTTGGTTTCATTCTGTGGCATTTAAAGGCTTGATTGACTTCACTTGTCTTGGTGGGGGACTTTGTTTTTGAGAGGGGAAAAAAAAGTTTCCGGTCTTAAAGGGTAATTCAATTTTTTACAAGCCAGGTCACATTTTCATAGTTTTCACCATCATGCATATATATCAGTTATGAAGTCGTTTTGTTCACCAGCTTCATTCAGTAGCTGTTGGACGTGGACCACCGCTGGACTCAGCTCTACATCGGTGTGTTATGGGACAAGTGAACAGGAGTCTTTAAACAACAAACCCCCCTCGTGTCTCAGTCAGACCGTGTCCATGACTGTCCATTATCCACGACTTCTCTACTGTGCTGGCCGGCTAGTTTATGGGCGGTTACTACTACCTGGTAAGTATAGGCTGCTACTTCCTGCAGGGTGAACCAGGAAGTAGATCAGCAGTGTCATCCACCATTGATCATATTGGACATTTCACGTCACAACGTTTAACTTTCACTTCCAAATACCTGGTTTAGATAATTTGGTTAAACTGGACTTGTTGAAACATGTCTGATCCTCCTGTCCAGGTTTCCCATTAGACACCTTTGTGAAGCTGAGTCCAGCGGTGGTCCATGTCCAACATCTACTGGATGAAGACGGTGAGTAAAATGAGATCATAACTGGTATGTATGATGGAAAAAATTACAAAAGTAAGAGGTTGTGAAGATTTTTTTTTTTTTGCAATCCAGAGATGAAGTTTGTCATTGAATATCTAAAACCTGTAGGAGGATCCAGCCAGTAAAATATTTTTCTTTTAAATTAGCCAAGGACTGACGCTCCCTCCTGTCTTTTCAAAAGAAGCCTAATTTAGTTTCGGTGTCCGTCTCTCGTCTTGTAAAGTATTCCTTCTTAAGAGAAAGACATTTCTTCTTGGAGCATTGACTTGGTCAGCGCTTGGGGGCAGTATCTCAGATAGAACCAAACCAAAAGTGGGACATGTTTGTCATCTGGGACCATAGACAGACAGTAAGCCTTTCATGGGTTTCCAGATGTGTGTCCTGCAGGCTGCAGTGTTGTAGTTTCTGTTTCAGACGGAGGTTTGTACGTTCATGTATGTTTTTTCCTGACCCTGAGATGGATGCAAACACCTGAACCAACCTTATCTCTCAACAAACTACTTGGCCTGTGTGTGTGTTTAATTTTTTTCTCAGTCTGTAGATGCCGTATTTTCTGAATCAGAAACTCCACATGTCAATGTCTTGATTTTTCTGTTTCTCATTGCTTCTCATTAGTGTTGTAATAACCGGTTTAAGGACGGGCCACTGCAAGAGATAATAAAGCACCTGTTTCATGAATGTCAGTCTGGTGCTGTTTTTTTGTGGTGTTTGACTCTTGTTTACTGGGTTTTGCCACCTGTGCTGTGATATAATTATATGTGATGTGTCTGTCTCACTGTCGCTGTCTGCCTGTCTCTCTCTCTTACTTGCTCTCTGTCTGTTTGATTGTCTGTGTCTCTTTCTGTCTGTCTGTATCTATTTGACTGTCTTGTGTGTCTGTCTGCTTGTCTGCCTGTCTCTGTCTGTCTCTCTGTCATAGACTGTAAACCATTCTATTCACTGCAGGAATTTTCATCATTTATTCTGGTCGGTGTCTATAAACCACCCAAGGCCTGCGTTAAAGAGTCGTTAAAACCCTTGGCTGATCAAATTACAAACATGGAATGCAAATATCCAGACTTCCTTCTCATTATTCTTGGGAATTTAGCAGCGCAAACCTCAACCACGAACTGCCACAATACAGACAGCATGTTAAATGTCCCACCAGAAAGAAAATCACTGGATCTTTGCTATACAATATTAAAGGACGTCTATCACTCTGTCCCCCATGCAGCCTTGGGACTCTCTGATCACTGTCTGATTCATCTCATTCCCACCTACAGGCAAGAACTAAACTCTGCAAATTCTGTGGATAAAAATGTGAGGAAATGTAACCAATGAGTCAAAACTGGAGCTCCTGGCCTGCCTCGACTGCACTGACTGGAGTGTTTTTGAGGCTGCATCTACAGACCTGGACAAACTTACTGACACTGACATCTTACATCAGCTTTTGTGAGGACATGTGTGTGCCCACCAAAACTTTCTGTACCTTCAACAACAATAAGCCCTGGTTCACAGCAAAGCTCAGCAGCTTCATCAGGCCAAAGAGGAAGCCTGCAGGTGTGGAGATAGGATCTGGTATAACAAAGCCAGAAATACACTCACAAAGGAGATCAGAGTGGCAAAAAGGTGCTTATCTGAAAAGTTGAAAAACAGGTTCTCTGCCAACAACCCATCATCAGTCTGGAGTGGTTTGAAAGACATTACCCACTACAGGAGACCATCCCCCCACACTGCAGGGAACCATCAACTGGCTGATGACCTAAATGTGTTTTACTGCAGGATTGAAAAACTTTCACACCCCTCACCCTCTCCAACCACAACACACAACCACCTGCACTCCCTGCCAGCCACTCTCCCCTCCCCACCGAACCCCCACCCACACTCAGGATCTGTGTTGAGGACATGTGCTAGCTCTTAGCTTTTCCAGTGTTCAACACCATTGTCCCAGAGATCCTCCACTCCAAACTCACCCAGCTCAATGTACCTACCTCCATCTACCAGTGGATTAAAAACTTCCTGACAGACAGGAGGCAGCTGGTAAGGCTGGGGAAAATCACATCCAGCACCCAGACAATCAGCACTGGCACCCCCCAGGGATGTGTGCTCTCCCCTCTACTCTTCTCTTCTACACAAATGACTGCACCTCAGATGACCCATCTGTTAAACTCCTGAAGTTTGCGGATGACACAACCATCATTGGCCTTATTGAGGATGGTGACGAGTCTGCACATAGATGGGAGGAGGTTGATCAGCTGGCTGTCTGGTGCGGCCATAACAACCTGGAACTGAACATGCCCAAAACAGTGGAAATGACAGTGGACTTCAGGAGGAGCCCCCCATCACCATACTCAACAGCATGATGTCTCGGTGAAAACCTACAGATTTCTGGGTTCCACAATCTCCCAGGACCTAAGGTGGGCATCCACCATAGACACAATCATCAAAAAGGCCCAGCAGACTTTCTCCGCCAGCTCAAGAAATTCAACCTGCCTCAGGAACTGCTGCTTCAGTTCTACACTGCAATAATCCAGTATTCTCTGCACCATTGCACTTTATCACCTCTTATTTCACCTGTATAAGTCAATCCTTGTGTATACGTATATCTAAAAAGATTGTTGTGTTGTAGTGTTACTCTATGTTAAGTGCACTGAGAGAGCCATGAAACCGGAGTCAAATTCCATGTTTGTGCAAACCTACATGGCCAATAAACATAATTCTGATATCCTGCTAACATGCCAAAACATTTGGTTCATTCCATACCCATGCTTAACAATATATTTGTCTCCCCACCACCATATCAGTGCACCTCCAGTGAAAGGATCCAGCCAATTCCCATTGATGTTTCCAATCATGATGTCAAAACCAGAAGATTCATACACGTTTATCACTGAGTTAACTGTACTCATCATCACTAGGCCTCATTCATCAAAAAAGCACTTCTGCTGCGAATGTTTACTTTTATAGTTGAAACACCTGTCACAGCCACCTTCTTCTTTTTCTGCCTGTTTTTCAGTCATTTCGGGTCCTTTTGTTTCCGTCATAAATAACATTTGCTGTTGTGGTTGGTTTGGATCAAGTGGTTGAGTTTCCTGCTTTCTGTAATCAACTGTTATGGGCAGCTTTAAACATCTAATACAGCTGCTCATATTGGATCCCAGTTCAAATATTATTCCATGCCTGGTCTGGCTCTGCAGATGTTGATAACTCTTTGAATCAAACCAGTTTTTTGCAACATCTTTTGTGCCATTTACTGATATTGAGATACGTTTTTTCACAATCACAGGATCACAGGTTATGTATTGATACTGTTCTTTAAGGAAGAGGACATCAGTGACCAGGTCTGGTGATTGATTATTGATGGTTTTTAACCCTTGACCTCGAGTAACAACATGTCAGTCCTCTCCTTCTCTGCCCTGCAGAAAATCAGATCCCTGCCCTGGGGCTTGTGGTAGAGTGGTGCAGTGGTTAGCGTGGTCGCCTCACAGCAAGAACGTCCTGGGTTCGAACCCAGAGGTTGTCCAACCTTGGGGATCATCCCAGGTCGTCCCAGGTGTGTAGAGTTTGCACGTTCTCCCCGTGTCTGCGTGGGTTTCCTCCGGGTGCTCCAGTTTCCTCCCACAGTCCAAAGACATGTAGGTCAGGTGAATCGGCCGTACTAAATCGTCTCTAGGTGTGACTGTCGGCCCTGTGATGGACTGGCGGCCTGTCCAGGGTGTCTCCCTGCCTGCCGCCCAATGACTGCTGGGATCGGCTCCAGCAGTCAATTCGGATAAGCGGCTTGGATAATGGATGTCCTGGGACTATCATGTTGCACTCTTCATTCCCTAAAATGACATCCTTAAACTCTGATCCTCAAACCTCTGTCATGCTGTGGAGGGCCTCGTCCTTCTCACGCTCCACCTCCAGAGCAGAAGGGGATTTTTGTTGTCAACGTTGTGACTTCTGATGCATTTTGTGAAAGGGGCCCTTTGCATGCAGTCAGAGTTTTTATCCGAGAATGTGAAAGTGACCAGATGCTTTGATATTGTAACGTACACGGAAATGCAGTGAATTCGGGGGGCAGCCGTGGGAACCGCCACAGCAGGGACACGAACCCGTATCTCCTGCACCGCAGGCGACAACGTTAACCAGTCGACTAAATGGTCTCTATTCGTGTAAGTTACAATATCAAAGTCAAGTGTCTGTCTGCCTCTGATCAGAACCAGTTCACTAAAGTCACTTCAACTGTGTCATCATGAGAAGGCTTGAGAATAAGATTGTCCTCTTCTACTCTTAACTTTGAAAACTTGAAGGTTTGCCTCTATTAATGCTATATGTCTGTTGCATTATCATTGGAGTAGTTTTCAATCCAAACACACGCACGTCCATCCATTATCTAAGCCGCTTATCCCAATTGGGGTCCGAACTGGAGAGCAAAATGGGGTCAATTCAAACTGCAGTGTTTTTCCTGTCTTGCGTTGTATATGTCCTCTTCTTCTCCATCAACAAATCAGTCCTGACCTCCCCCTCCATCCAACATATTCATGCATATGTACTCTGTGTTGCTCCTATTGACTTTCATTCCTCTCCTCTCCAGTGCATACCTCCACCTCTCCAGGCTCTCCTCAACCTGCTCCCTACTATTGTGTGACGACCAGATAATGTCACACAGTTGAACAGGTAATCCAATTAATTTAAGTTACAATTTATATTGTAAATTAATTTATTAATGTCTGCAATGGTCTGGCGACCTGTCCAGGGTGTCTCCCCGCCTTCCGCCCAATGCCTGCTGGGATAGGCTCCAGCATCCCCGTGACCCTCATCAGGATAAGCGGTTCGGATAATGGATGGAATTTATTTTGTAACTTCTTCACACATTTCATTTTTTCACTGAATAAAAAGAATTGTTCGACTGTGTGATGACAGATAATGTCACACAGTCGAACAATTCATTTTATTCAGTGAAAAAATGAAATGTGTGAAGTTG
The DNA here is from genome assembly GCF_029633865.1 of Lampris incognitus. Lineage (NCBI taxonomy): Eukaryota > Metazoa > Chordata > Actinopteri > Lampriformes > Lampridae > Lampris > Lampris incognitus. Next base: position 145,091,452 of record NC_079211.1, read on the forward strand.
CAAAATTTCTTGGGGGTGCTACACGGGTGATATGGCCTTTCTTGGGGGGGGGCTTAAGCCTTCTAAGCCCCCCCCCCAGCGCTGCCTATGGATGCCCCGATAATTGAAGCACACCCTCTGGTTAAACAATCTAGTTAAAAACTCCACTGACATCTCTCCTAAACACCTCCATAGGTATGTCATCTGGACCAACTGCCTTTCCACTTTTCATCCTCTTCATAGCTGCCCTCACTTCTTCCTTGCTAATCGGATCCACCAAACTTCCTGATTCACTATCCCCACATCATCCAAACTTCCCTCTCTCTCATTTTCTTCATTCATCAGCCCGTCAAAGTACTCCTTCCACCTTCTCAGCACACTCTTTGCTTGTCAGCACATTTCCATCTCTGTCCTTGATCATCCTAACCTGCTGCACGTCCTTCCCAGCTTGGTCCGTCTGTCTACCCAATCAGTACAAGTCCTTTTCTCCTTGCTTGGTGTCTAACCTCTCATACAACTCACCATACGCCTTTTCCTTTTCCTTTGCCACCTCTCTCTTCCCCTTATGCTGCATCTCCTTGTACTCCTGTCTACTTTCTTCATCTCTCTGAATATCCACTTCTCCTTTGCCAACCTCTCCCTCTGTATACTTCGCTGTTCTTCCTCATTCCACCACCAAGTCTCCTTGTCTTCCTTCCTCTGTCCTGATGACACACCAAGTACCTTCCTAGCTGTCTCCCTCACTATTTCTGCAGTGCTTGCCCAGCCATCCAGCAACTCTTCACTAACACCCAGTGACTGTCTTAACTCCTGCCTGAACTCCATACAACAGCCTTCCTTCTTCAACTTCCACCATTTGATCTTCGGCTCTGCCTTCACTCTTCCTCTTCTTGGTCTCCAAACTCATCCTACAGACCACCATCCGATGCTGCCTAGCTACGCTCTCCCCTGTCACCACCTTGCAGTCTCCAATCCCTTTTAGATGGCGCCTTCTACATAAGATATAGTCCACCTGTGTGCACTTTCCTCCACTCTTGTACGTCTCCGTGTTCCTCCCTCTTCTTGAAATATGTATTCACTACAGCCATTTCCATCCTTTTCGCAAAATCCACCACCATCTGTCCTTCCACATTTCTCTCCTTGATACCATACCTACCCATCACCTCCTCATCACCTCTGTTCCCTTCACCAACATGTCCACTGAAGTCCGCTCCGAATCACCACTGTCTCCTCTTTGGGTACCCTCCCTGTCCACCATTTCATCCAACTCACTCCAGAATTCTTCTTTCCCCTCCATCTCACACCCAACTTGCAGGGCATATGTGCTGATAACATTCAGCAATACACCTTCGATTTCCAGCTTCATACTCATCACTCTCTTCACCTCCAGCACACTCTTGATATCCTCTTCCTTCAGAATTACCCCTCCCCCATTTCTCCTCCCATTCACACCATGGTAGAAGAGCTTGAACCCACCTCTGATGTTCCTGGCCTTACTTCCCTTCCAACTGGTCTCTTGCACACAGCATTTCTACCTTTAGCTCACTTCTTTCAAATGGTAGTTCCCTAAAAAATGTCTGTTGAAATGTAAGGTTAGGTTTATTGTATTTTAAGGTGATTTCAGCAACACGTTTCTTTGATCCGCAGTTTAACCATGCATGATGAGCTATGTCTTTTAAAAGTAAAAGCATAATCTGTATGAATTTATATCTTAAATTATATGATTATCATTTATTATATTACTAGTTTGTATATTATGCCCACTTTAAATGAATGTATTCATTTAAAAACAATTGGTTCTGTCAAAATTCGTGCTAACATTACTGTATTTATGATTTTATTTGCCAACACTTCTGTTAGGGATCGTGTTTTCAAAGGACAGCGGGTGAAAACACAGAAAGATGAAAAACAAGAACCTTGTGAGCCTCGCATTCCAGACACGTGAGTGCATATCGTGTTTTATCCTTCCAAAACAGACACAAAGACTGGAAATAAAACTCTGAACATGCTTGCTCTTTAAAAACATTTATTCCTACAAAAGAACAAAATGAAAGAAGAGACATTTGATTTCAGTTTTAGTGACTCTGAAACGTATTCTTTCAAACAAAGACCGATGATTTACCAACTGTCTCCGTTCACATATAATGCAGAATATTCCTAAGTATTTCAGATTTACAGAGAGAAGAGAGAGAGCAGAGTGAGCTCTGAGGAGAACTACATCAGTAAAACACAATGAGCCTGGATCGATGCTAAGTACGTTAGCGGAGGAAGACAGGATGGGTGGTTGGTTTTACATGTCGGTGGTTTGAGTTGAATTATAATGTTAAATGATATAAATGAAGAAATTAACGATGACTTGAATCTTTTTACTGTTGGGAATCAGACTTCTCCACGGGTTGTTTGTCTCCTGGAGAAAATAAAATCACAAAGTAGCATTAGCATTAGTGTAAATGTTAACAGAACTACCAGTATTAGCATGATCATTAATTAGCACACACGTATAAGTTTATGTATTAGGATAAGAATTAGCATTAGTGTTAATATGCATTAATGTGGGCGTCAATATTCAGAGTATTAGCATATTTATTCACACTTTATCATATTTGTTTTAATGTTTTATTGGTATTTGTGGTCATTCATATTTATGTTAGTATTAGAATTATCTTTGGTTGCATTTATACTACTTTCAGTTGTAGTATGAGTATAAGTGTACAATTAGTATTAGTATTAGTGTTAGCATTAGTATACGTTTTAGTGTTAATATTAGTTTAGTTTCATCGAGAGGCAGTTCGTATAAGGTTAACGGAGTCATGTTCACCGCTTTCTGAACATGGTTGTATACTTGCCTCACACACAGCATCATCTATATTTGTGCGTACTATATGTGTATAAATTGTGTGTTTTATTGTGTGTGTGTACTTACCAGCGCTTTCAGGTTTGGAGCAGTCGTAGGAGATCTCCAGGTATCTGGTCTGTTCCTTGCAAGCATACTCTCCAAATACCACCTCGGTCACCGGGATCTTACAGGACCGCCTGTTACCGCAACTGGACAGGAGACACACACCGCTTACTAATGACCACACAAACAATACTACTGACATTCAAGTTTAAATAGCTTTTGAGACTGAAGTCCAGGACAGGGACTTTTGTACAGACACTGGTATAATGAGTCATTCTGGTTTCATACACTGAGACATCATGCAGTTCATGATGTTCAGGTCAGTGTCGTCAGTACAGATGTTACCATACTGACACATTCTGTATAATGGTGAGTTTAGTTTCAGCCAGTAAAGGTGGAGAAGTTTGTCTCTTACAGGTCCTCCACCACCATCTCCGCCCAAGGGAAGGAGCAGTAGGTGTTGGGTCCGTCCTCCGGATGGCGTTTTCCTCCACCGCACCGCGTTCCCATTCCAACCTTATACAAGATGTGGTTCAATTTAATCTTCTCCCCCACCTCTGAGGCGGAAGAACGAGGGGAACAGAGAGAGTAGAGGAGAAGCAGAGGAGAGTGGGTGGTGCGTTTAAGGAAAAGAGGGAATGCAAATGTGTGTTTTGTTTTTTAAATTTATGGAGCAGGGAAAATGCCACGAGACTGCTGGGATTACGGCTTCACTGAAGCTAGCTACTGCTAAACCAGAGTTAGTAAACGTAACCAGGTGTTACACCAAAATCTGTGACCCGTCAAGATTATGTGACCCTGCTTTTAAAACACGCTATTTCAGACAGATTACGGCAGTTACACACAGTTTAGTTTAGTCGTAAAGTTAGCAATGGTTAAATTATGGCTCTGCATTGGACACAGGTTAATTTTAGATGTAGGTTTGATAAGATTTTGGTTAAGATTAGGATTAGCATCTGGGGGGAGGCCGAAGTAGCACATTTTGATGGCAGGGTTACATAATCTGACAGGTCACAGATTTTGGTGGCACACCAGCTACTACTTGAATAATGTACAAGTCATGGCAATCCTCTCGGTACACCGGGGAAACCAAACAGAGGATGGCACAGCAGCAGAGCTACCACGTCAGGCCAGGACTCCACAGTCTACACCATCTAGAGGCCAGTGGCCCCGCTTTCAAGGATGAGGATGTGTGCATCCTTGATAGGGAGGAACGCTGGTTTGAACGGGGAGTCAAATGCCCTTTTTCCACTACAAGGTACCGACCCAATTCTTTTATTTTGAATTGCATGGTAAAGGGAAATCAAAATTTTTTGGGGGAGGATTTTCTCCCCAACTGTACTTGGCCAATTACCCCACTCTTCCGAGCCGTCCCGGTCACGTGTCTTATTAGTAGTTTACAGTATTAAGACTTTCATGAGTTTATCTACTGCTGCGTCTGCTGGTGTCTCAGCTGGTATGTCGTAGAGCAGTGTTTCTCAACCGGGGGTCCGCGGACCCCTGGTGGTCCGTGGTGTAATTGCAAGGGGTCCGTGAAAATAAAATATCTTTTAAAAAAAAGATCCTATGACATTTATAGAAATAGGGTTATTTTACTCAAATGTGACTGAGACCTTTATCTACCTAAACTATAAAGGGTAACAGGACTTTTTTCTCTAATTACATCTGTTTCACAAGTGTAATTTATTGTATTTTAATAAGAGATCTCGCTCCCGTTTGCATTGTTAAAAGTTACTGCATAAAAATTCTGTTGTTACATATATCTGAAAGTTACTGAATACATATTCTGTTTTGTTACATATATCTGAAAGTTACTGAATACATATTCTGTTTTGTTACATATATCTGAAAGTTACTGCATAAGAATTCTGTTTTGTTAACTATATCTAAGTTACAACTGAAAGCTCTTATTTTTGCCCCAAAGAGTGAATAAATGCTATACTGCAATTTAAAATGCAGTTTCTACTGTTTCTATCAAATTGCAACCCCCCTCCCCCAAGATCAGGTGGAGCGGTCCTCAGGGTAGATCAAAAATACGCAGGGGGTCCAGGACCCCAAAACGATTGAGAAGCACTGTCGTAGAAAATAAAATAACTCAAATGGACCCGTTTGTGTCTGTGTTAGTGTTGGTGTTCTCCTACCACATGTGAGCTCCGCAGTGTCGTTGTGACAGGCGAACACCACCTCCCCCTCTGTCAAAACAACACACGACATCAAGTCATCTTTCCACCAATCACTGGCCTGCAGTCCTTCATCTGGACCAGTCAGTGGCTTGCACATTTACCCTCTATAACCGATAACAAGTGTCATGTAGAAGTCTTCATTATTCTTATCATCATCATCATAAAGCCACTATGTCCTGTGGTACTATGTTAGTCTGTTAGAGAGGTAAGTTAGTCAGACACGATCTTCTAGTGTACATAATCATGTGTCAATATTACATCATCACGTTAATATTCCATCATCATGTGTTGTTATATCATCACGTTAATATTCCATCATCATGTTATTATATCATCACGTTAATATTCCATCATCATGTTATTATATCACATTAATATTCCATCATCATGTGTTATTATATCATCACGTTAATATTCCATCATCATGTGTTATTATATCACGTTAATATTCCATCATCATGTGTTATTATATCATCACATTAATATTCCATCAAGTGTTAATATTACAGACTCACCCGTGCCGCTGAAGTACCAGGCAGCAGCCAGCACTGCAAACAGAAGCCGTCAGCATCACATTAGCTTTACACGACTCTTTCCCACTTCAGCAGTAAAAATCAAGAGACATTTTCTCACAATAGGTAAGTTTACACACTCAGTTATTTGTAGGATGCGTCAAATCAGACTCATTCTGTCCCCCGAACACTTCATTCAGTCTGTCGCTGGGTGTTGTATCGTCACAGGAGTCTGGTTAAAACAGTACGAGGGGTCCATCCCTGCCTTATTAAAACTGTTTTATGTGAAAAGATGTCCCTGTTTCACCCATGTATGTATCAGTGATCCATATTTATTTATATCCATCTATCCATTATCTGAACCGCTTATCCTGCTCGCGGGGATGCTGGAGCATATCCCAGCAGTCATGGGGCGGCAGGCGGGGAGACACCCTGGACAGGCCGCCAGGCCATCACTCACTCACACACACACATAGGGACAATTTAGTACGGCCGAGTCACCTGACCTACATGTCATTGGACTGTGGGAGGAAACCGGAGCCCCCGGAGGAAACCCACGCAGACACGGGGAGAACATGCAAACTCCACACAGAGGACGACCCGGGACGACCCCCAAGGTTGGACTACCCTGGAGCTCGAACCCAGGACCTTCTTGCTGTGAGGCGACCGCACTAACCACTGCGCCACCATTCTGCTCAATGGTGAATATAATGGTGAGCAGAGTTTGACATAAGGTCGGGAGGGCTCCTCATAAAACAATCATGGTACAACTCTACAGCAAGTTTGTCGTTATTAGCGTCTGAAAGTACAGCCATTCTGTTAAGGTCAGGTGATTTCCTTCTGCATCTGCAGAGAATGCTGCTGTCGCTTTCCACCCGCCTGCTCTAAACAAATACAACCGGTGAATGCTGAGTATTTCACACACTGCAAGAACATTGTAAATAGTAATAGTAACATCAATAAACTTTCATATAGCACCTCAGACTGCTCTACATGGGAAAGAAGCTGATTAAAGCACTCACAAGCACAAAACAATACAATAAAAACTTTGTTTAAAGGTGCTTTGCAGTCAACGAGAGTACAATTTTAGAGCATATGAGATACTTCAAGTAAAATAATAAAAGATAAAAACAATAAAACAACAATTATTACAAAGTAAATTGCAATTTTAATTACGACTAAGAACTGCAAGAACATTCCAAATACTGTAAAGAGTATGATATGGTGACTACTGTAAGAATACACTAAATACAGTAAAGGACATAATGAATACCAAAAACAGCATTATGAATACAGTAAGACGTTCACCTAACGTGTGACTGAAGCAACGGGCTGTCCTGATGAAGAGCCACCCAGCTCTTCATCAGGACAGCCTGGCAGCTGAAGACACTTCCTTAACACCGGTGACAGAGGCATGTGCGGGAAATGGACGGTGGTTCTAAACCAGTTTCGGAAGGAAGCTTAAAGATACTTACAGCCAAAGGCGACGACTCTCATCAGGACCATGATGGCGTCGGTATCGGACGATCGCAGACCAACCTGCCGTGTGTCGGACCCAAGAAAACCTACTTCTCAACAGAAAGAGACTCCTGCTATTTATCCTCCTTCCATGGACATGTAGACACCTGCCCCATAGCCGGGGGGCTCCAACAGACAGAATCTGACCCACCCTCCTCCTCCTCCTCCTCCTCCTCCTCCCCGCCACCCAGGTTTGACCTTTCAGAGCTACAGCACTGCTCTTCAAAATCCAGAACATCTGCATGTTCCTCGTGTTCCTTCAGAGGACTTGACTTTGTCAACCCTCGTTCAGACCAATCGGAGCGGGGTTGGAGAGGGAAGAAAAGAATGTGAGGTTTCATTGGGTGGTGTTGCGTTATAACATCACCCACTGAAACAGCAATCCATCACCTCCACCCCACCATAACGCACCGCTGTAAAGCCGAGTCAGGGGTGCTCCGGTGTCCCAAATGAAGCTGGAGAGTGAAATATCATAACTAATATGTTTGATGAAAAAAAACTACAGAAACAAGAGCCAGATTGTAAAATATTAAATGGAATTATCCAGTAAGTACAAGACTGCGTTCCTGGATCCAGTTTGTAGTAGTGCATAATGTAAAAAAAAAATTTAAATTAAAAAAAATAAGCAATCCAAAAAAAAAAAAAAAATAGCCCACCCTGAGAAAAAAAAATACACAAATCTCAAGAGAAACTGTAAAACTGTCCAGATGCGGGCAAGCCTCCTCCTGATGTGGTCCAGGTGAAGGCCTCCGGCTCCTCACACATACCACGCAGCTCCTCTGCAAGCCAGGACCGGCCAGCAGGCCACCCCGAGGACGCCACCCACCCGGTGGTCCTGCAGAGCCACAGTCATGGCAGACAGATTTACTTCATCGTACCACCAGCCGTCGTAGCGTCCACATTCCTCCCCTGTCTCCTTATCCTCCAACATCCACATCTGTCTGACCTCTGACCTTTCAGATCAGATACGACCGTTCCTGCAGCGGCTCAGACGGTATGGCAGTGTTTCTGCTAGCCGAGTAGACACACCTGCTGTTTAAGTGTTTTTACACACACACACACACACACACACACACACACACACACACACACACACACACACACACACACACAAACACACACACACACACACTGAAAGAGAAAGCTGGCTGTGACTGATGGCAGCGTTGCTCAATCAGGTCCTCAGGATCTCTGCCAGGTAGCTCATTTTGTTCAGTGTACATGGTTTTACACTGGAACGAGACATTTCATTTTGCCTAAAGTAAAACCCCTTCTATACCCACAACTACAAACTAGCACACAACATATTTAACTAGTAGTACTTGGAGAATACTTGGCACACATGCGAGACATCCGTCAGATATGTGACTTTCTGTCCATCATGTAATAAATACAGTTCCGTCAGTAGTCTGTCTGATCAGACTTAAACCAGTATTAAACTCACCTTTCTCCCCATTCCACAAATGGATTTATGAACTGTTGTAGTAATTGTATTCCTCCCATTTAGAAAAGACAACTTTTTCTTTTCACCCCCCCCCCACACTCCAAAACAGGAACAAGACATTTTTGTTGTGGAAAAGTGGACATACATTTTGAGAGTCCAAGAGAATATCTTTAAAAAGAACTGGGGAAAATGGAACATTTATATGGGAAATGACACCGACTAAATGAATGCCTGATTAAAATATTTTTGAGAATATTGAAATATTTCCAGACAACTATTTATTATTTATTTTTTTATCTGTTTGTGTATCTTACTGTATTCTTTTTTGTGTTGACGTTGTTGTACCCAGTGCTTGAATAGGAATCAACAAGGTGCCAGTACTCTGAATCAGCAACTGCTCGGCACACGCGCTTGTGGCCCTACTGGGTGCCATGTGTTTTTGCCTGGTTTGCCTAGATAAACCCTCTAACTAGTTGCTTAGATAAACCACATAGTAGTGGATCATTTTCAGACACATTTCCCTGTAAAGAATAATAATAATAATGAGTAAAAAAAACTTCAAACCTTATCTTTAAATTTATTTAGTTCATATTTTTGTACGGGAAAAGAGGGTTCGTCTAAATTGATACAATGTACCGTGAGTTGGCAACTGTGTGTGGTTTTATTGTAGCTACTTGCTTTCTGCTGGCTTGTTTGTTCTGTCTCTCAGGTTGCTTGCCCTGGTCCCAGCTCTGTCATCTCTGACCGAAGAGGCATATCTGCAAATTAGACACAAATAATTAGAACAGAGGTGTGTGTGTGTGTGTGTGTGAGAGAGAGAGAGAGAGAGAGAGAGAGAAAGAGCAAGAGATGACCACTTGATTATATAAGTGTCTTGGAATAAAGATATCACAACTTAGATACTCACTCTTGAATTTATCTGTCTAGTCCTCTCCATCCAGAGAGGGAGGCCAGTTTTCTTTTGCCATTTCTTCTCCCTGTACATAAACAGAAATATTGTTTAACTAATCACTCAAATCAACACTGTGACGGTCAAGATGGGTCAACAATTAAGTGTTTGGGTACATATAATAAATGTGTGAATAAGGAGCATAATTTGAACATACAACTTATATTTTTAAACATTTCAGTGAGAACTTTAGAAGCAACTTATGAGAACTTATGATTATCTGCGTATGTAAGTACACATCATATAATGAAATATTAAGTGTTTCTAGACATACAGTTTAAAGAATTTTTATCATGAAAAAAAAACTGGTTTAAGCAGGTGGTTTTAGTATTGTGGCTGATCGGTAGGTATTCATTACATATACTTTTTCAATATTAGTATGTATTGTTTTATACTCACATTCTTAAAAAAGGCTCCAGAATGCCTTGGGAGCAGCAGTATCAGGGGCTGGATGACGTTAGCGGGAGAGAAGGCTCCGTGGGAGCCACTGAACTTGGAGCAGGAGGATCAACCAGAGAAGGCTCCCAGTCAGACAAAATTTCTAACACAGCATTTTCTGTATTTGCAGTTGCACCAGTATTAACTGGAGTTTCTTTCGGCTCCTTGTCCAGCGACAACCGCTTTCTTTTCACACTATTAAGCCGGGCTAACATTTTCGAAATAATGTTATAGTAGCTAGCTAACTTGATTAGCTAGCTAATTGTAATTTCCCTACGGGGATCAATAAAGTATCTCAAAATCAAAAATATCTCAAAAAAAGTTGTGAGCTTGCTAGGGCGCTAGGAACTTTGGATTTTAGTGGAATGTATAATTGATGTGTCATCAGCATAAAAATGGTAAAACAAGTCATGATTTTGAATGACCTGGCCATGGGGCAGCATTTATATAGAAAAGAGAAGGGTGCCAAGAACTGAGCCTTGAGGGACACCACAACTCAACTGAGCCATCAAGGAAGTAGAGTTCCTAAGAACAATAGAAAAAGTTCTGTTGGAGAGGTAAGCGCATAATAAACTAAGAGCTGAGGCCTTGATGCCAACCCAAGTCTCTAAGCCAGAGGATACTGTGATCGATTGTGTCAAAGGCTGCACTTAAGTCTAAAAGAACTAAAATCGAGCAGTCACCTCTGTCTGCAGTCAGCAGTAGATCATTATTAACCTTAATTAGAGCTATCTCGGTAGTATGAAGTGCTCTAAAGCCAGACTGGAAACTGTTAAAAACACTATTAGTGTTCATAAAACAAATCAATTGATATGAAATTACTCTCTCCAGAACCTTGGATTAAAAAAAAACAAACAATTTGGTGGTTGGTCTGTAGATACTTAGGACAAGGGGTCTAAATTGGGTTTCTTCAGCAATGGGTGAAAAATGGCATGCTTAAAACTATCTGGAAAAGAATCAGAGGCCAGAGAATTATTAAGCATTTGCAGAATTAACATGGTTGAAAATACCTCCTTGAGCAGCTCAGTGGGAATGATGTCCAAGATACAGGAGGAGTTCATATATAGACTTTACTCTCTAACACTGAAATTGTAATTGGTTGAAACTGGGTAAAAGAGGCAGAAGTAACATGCAGAATGGAAAGAATGCAAGGGCCAGGCTGGATTTGGGACCTGGTATTCTCCACCTTATTTAGAAAATAAGTGAGCATTTTTTTCAGACAGCTCAGCATCAGGTTCAAAAAAGAAGTGGAGTGACCATTAATAACAGAATCAATTAGTCTAAAGAAAATTTTAGGATTGTGGTTATTTCTAGGTATCAATTCAGAGAAGTACGCTTATCTCGCATCTTTAACTGTTTTAGTAAATTAACATTTGGTTTTTAAGGATGTTATGTGCTAATTCGGACTTGTTGACCTTCCATTGTTGTTCAGATTTTCTACTGTTTCATAGTTTTAAACTGCGCAATTTGGTCAAGGATGGATAGGCACTGATCATTGAATGAATTTAACAGTGCATCTGGATCGAGAAGGGATATAGAGGGATTAAAGGATGATGAATTAAAAGCATTACAGAATTTAACTGCTGAACCAGCATGTATGTTGGTTGGTAGGCAGCTGCAATACTGTTTGGACCCCATTAATCGCCGCTTGCGGCTGTATTTTGAATTGAATTTAGAATTGAAATTATTTTTTGAATCCGAAGGAGGTAGTTTAACGACCACGACGCAGTTTAAACCTGTGGGCACAGTGACCCGTCCTGTATGTCTGTGACCCACAGCCCGTCCCCTTGCTGTTTGTCACATCTAGTCACGGGCCGTTTGCCATTGATGAGTAACGTGGTTAAAGGTGAATTTTATTTGGTGCAATTACATGGCGATAAAATAGATTCAAGGTGATCAAAATCTGAAAGGAAGAAACTTTTGTGTATGTGTACACATATAGAAAATAATGCAAAGGCCCCCGTGGGGAAGAAAGCTCATCTCAAAAGGGGATTAAACTGGGATTAACAAAGCTGGTAGTCTTATGAAATATATACACTACCGTTCAAAAGTTTGGGATCACCCAAACAATTTCGTGTTTTCCATGAAAAGTCACACTTATTCACCACCATATGTTGTGAAATGAATAGAAAATAGAGTCAAGACATTGACAAGGTTAGAAATAATGATTTGTATTTGAAATAAGATTTTTTTTACATCAAACTTTGCTTTCGTCAAAGAATCCTCCATTTGCAGCAATTACAGCATTGCAGACCTTTGGCATTCTAGCTGTTAATTTGTTGAGGTAATCTGGAGAAATTGCACCCCACGCTTCCAGAAGCAGCTCCCACAAGTTGGATTGGTTGGATGGGCACTTCTTTGAGCAGATTGAGTTTCTGGAGCATCACATTTGTGGGGTCAATTAAACGCTCAAAATGGCCAGAAAAAGAGAACTTTCATCTGAAACTCGACAGTCTATTCTTGTTCTTAGAAATGAAGGCTATTCCATGCGAGAAATTGCTAAGAAATTGAAGATTTCCTACACCGGTGTGTACTACTCCCTTCAGAGGACAGCACAAACAGGCTCTAACAGGTACTATTTAATGAAGATGCCAGTTGGGGACCTGTGAGGCGTCTGTTTCTCAAACTAGAGACTCTAATGTACTTATCTTCTTGCTCAGTTGTGCAACGCGGCCTCCCACTTCTTTTTCTACTCTGGTTAGAGCCTGTTTGTGCTGTCCTCTGAAGGGAGTAGTACACACCGGTGTAGGAAATCTTCAATTTCTTAGCAATTTCTCGCATGGAATAGCCTTCATTTCTAAGAACAAGAATAGACTGTCGAGTTTCAGATGAAAGTTCTCTTTTTCTGGCCATTTTGAGCGTTTAATTGACCCCACAAATGTGATGCTCCAGAAACTCAATCTGCTCAAAGAAGTGCCCATCCAACCAATCCAACTTGTGGGAGCTGCTTCTGGAAGCGTGGGGTGCAATTTCTCCAGATTACCTCAACAAATTAACAGCTAGAATGCCAAAGGTCTGCAATGATGTAATTGCTGCAAATGGAGGATTCTTTGACGAAAGCAAAGTTTGATGTAAAAAAAATCTTATTTCAAATACAAATCATTATTTCTAACCTTGTCAATGTCTTGACTCTATTTTCTATTCATTTCACAACATATGGTGGTGAATAAGTGTGACTTTTCATGGAAAACACAAAATTGTTTGGGTGATCCCAAACTTTTGAACGGTAGTGTATATTTTAGAAAAGACCAAATTTTCATGCAACTAATTCAAGATTCAGCAGCACAATACCAATAATTTCAAGGTTAGATTAGTTTAGGTTAAAAAAAACGAGATATTGTAGGGATGGACATTAAGTCTTTTGCGAGACTTTTGGGTTAAAATAACAGATTTTTTATTTTCGTTTCATGGTTTCTGTTCTCGATAGGCCAACAAAGATACCGAGTGGCATCATTCATACTCCTTTTATGTAACCACATGTACAAAAAATCCTATCACAGCATAAGTGTTTCCTCTTATTGGGTTAACAAAACCCTTGTACATGTGTTTAATTAATTAATTAATTAATTTGGCCTTCATGTTCTGGTGTCAGTGTTGGTGGTTGCATAATGTTAATTTCTCTAATTTTGTTGAAACTTAGAAATCCAAACAAACAGGTGCATAACTGAGAGGATGTACGGAACAGCTTTAGAATAAAACGTTTGAAACACGTCTAAATAAGTATCCCTTGCTTTCACTAGTCGGGGTTTGGGGTCTCCTTCTGTCAGACCAACATGATTGAATCGTCATTCAGTTTTCTGTTATTGACGTAATGTAGAGTGTGACTAAATGGCCAGCATTTTTCTGCTTCTGGTACGGGGAGATGGTGATGCGAAATTCACCTTTGCAGTGGCCTCTTCCAGTACCGTCCACGCAGTGTCTTTGTCCACGTCTGCGACTATTTGTGTCTTCGTTTGATGGCTGGGAGAGCTGGAGGTGGATTGGCTGGGGTTGCCTGGTGTGCTGCTTCCGGTGGGCCCAGGGACCACGGCCCTGCCTGGAGCTGTGCCCGAGGAGGAAACACCGAGGGCGGTCTGACAGGACGCGGAAGCAGGGCAGACCGTCATTAACGCCAAGATGACTGTCGGAACTGACAGTCATCTTGGCGTTAGCTCTCTTGGACAGTGGACATTTTTTTTTGGGATATATTGGACATATGGATGGATGGATGAATTGCATTTGTGTGTGTGTTTTTGTTTTTTTGTAGTTTGGATATGTGTGTTGATGTAGTTTGGATACATGTGTTCTTGTAGTTTGGATATGTGTGTTCTTGTAGTTTGGATATGTGTGTTCTTGTAGTTTGGATATGTGTGTTCTTGTAGTTTGGATATGTGTGTTCTTGTAGTTTGGATATGTGTGTTCTTATAGTTTGGATATGTGTGTTCTTGTAGTTTGGATAGATGCGTTCTTGTAGTTTGGATATGTGTGTTCTTGTAGTTTGGATATGTGTGTTCTTGTAGTTTGGTATATGTGTTCTTGTAGTTTGGATATGTGTGTTCTTGTAGTTTGGATAGATGTATTCTTGTAGTTTGGATATATGTGTTCTTGTAGTTTGGATATGTGTGTTCTTGTAGTTTGGATATATGTGTTCTTATAGTTTGGATATGTGTGTTCTTGTAGTTTGGATATGTGTGTTCTTGTAGTTTGGATAGATGCGTTCTTGTAGTTTGGATATGTGTGTTCTTGTAGTTTGGATATGTGTGTTCTTGTAGTTTGGATATATGTGTTCTTGTAGTTTGGTATATGTGTGTTCTTGTAGTTTGGATATATGTGTTCTTGTAGTTTGGATATGTGTGTTCTTGTAGTTTGGGTATATGTGTTCTTGTAGTTTGGATATATGTGTTCTTGTAGTTTGGATATGTGTGTTCTTGTAGTTTGGGTATATGTGTTCTTGTAGTTTGGTATATGTGTTCTTGTAGTTTGGATATGTGTGTTCTTGTAGTTTGGATAGATGTATTCTTGTAGTTTGGATATATGTGTTCTTGTAGTTTGGATATGTGTGTTCTTGTAGTTTGGATATATGTGTTCTTATAGTTTGGATATGTGTGTTCTTGTAGTTTGGATATGTGTGTTCTTGTAGTTTGGATAGATGCGTTCTTGTAGTTTGGATATGTGTGTTCTTGTAGTTTGGATATGTGTGTTCTTGTAGTTTGGATATATGTGTTCTTGTAGTTTGGTATATGTGTGTTCTTGTAGTTTGGATATATGTGTTCTTGTAGTTTGGATATGTGTGTTCTTGTAGTTTGGGTATATGTGTTCTTGTAGTTTGGATATATGTGTTCTTGTAGTTTGGATATGTGTGTTCTTGTAGTTTGGGTATATGTGTTCTTGTAGTTTGGATATATGTGTTCTTGTAATTTGGATATATGTGTTCTTGTAGTTTGGATATGTGTGTTCTTGTAGTTTGGATATATGTGTTCTTGTAGTTTGGATATGTGTTTTTGTCTTTGTGTTACACTGCTGTGGGCTGAGGGGGAAACGATATGTCGTTTCACTTCATGGGCGGAAATGCACCAAATGAAATGACAAATAAATGTTCCTGATTCCTGACTGATATTCAGAACAAAGGCCACATGTGTAATGACATGTGCCAGGATTTTACAGTAAAACAAGGAAACACTTATTATTTTGCAGTTCAGATGGGGACAGCGTTGTACGGCTGTAGAGACACGCCTTTTCTATCCTAGCAGGCTGAGTGAGCAAACCTTTAAACGACAGTGACGATTGGAACAATAAGGTTTATTACAAAAATAAAGCTATAAAGTGCTTCACATTCAACTGAAAATAAATAAAATCCCCCCCTGTTAAAGGGTGTTTTTTTAAAGGGAGTTGTTCCTTATCTGATGCGAGGGTGTAAGGACGTGATGTTGTGTTGCTGTAAAGCCAACTGAGGCAAATCTGTGACACTGGGCTCTACAAATAAAACGGAACTGACAACGGGTTAAAAACACAGCAGCTTGACGTGAATGAAATACAAGTAAAACGTCAAATATAAGAATAGAGGCCCAAAATACACGTGTGCACGTTTCTATGGTGTACGTGTTGACGTTAATGTGATAACAGGTTGTATCCAGGTTACTTCCGGGGGGGGGGTTGACAGACAGGCAGCGGCGTTCTAGAACCCGCCCACTTTGACGCCATGTTGGCTTGATACTATTCCCCAAGGCACCGGAAGTATAACTCCGCCCACACGTGACGTCGCGTCGTGACGTCGTGCTTAAGAGCCGAATATATAACGCTGGAAACGCGTTCCATCTTCATATCGACTTTCTGCTTCGTCGAGAGCGCGTGAATCCCGCCGACAGACAGGGCTTTTTTTTTCGAGCCTTGTTAAAAAGCTGATTAATATCCACCGAGAGACTCTATTAGTAGTTTTCCGCGCAAAGTCACACGTGGGACGTTTCAGGTCACAATAAACCTTTCGTTTGACGACGTGAACACCGGAGAGGAGCGGAAGTAAGTGTGGAAACGCCGAGGCCATTTGGACCCGTGCTTCTTTAAAGGTGAAGCCAACCTTTCTGTTTCCTCCCGCAGGAGGTGGAGGTGGAGGGAGAGGGAGGAGAAACATCTCCGTGAGGTGAGCGGACGGTCACACGAAAAGGTGGGTGTGCATGGTTTTCTCAGAATACAGCGGCCCCTTCTGGCACTTGCCGGAACTGCCGGGCTGCATGCCCGGACATGTTCCCGCCGCGTTCTTCCAGCCGTTACTCTCTCACGCGAAGCCGCTCCTCCTTTTCACGCTCACGCGCTTTCTCTCATTCACGCTCCTTTGCACGATAATGAGACCACGTTTCATTTGTAAAGCACATTTCATGACAAATCTCAGTGTTAAGAGTGCCCAAAAGCATGACACGTAAAAAACAAAACCATTCACTCAACCTCCCTTCCTCTTTCATCCAATTGGGGACCTTACAGTGGCGCCCCCAAGGGGTGCCCAGGGGTGGCCGATACTATCCCTGCCCCCCCCCCACAGCCACGAGTCGCATATGCAGGATATGCTTCTGATTATGCATAATATGCTTCTATCTGATATCTTACATTAGGTGCTGTTCATTTAAATCAATAATGTATATTTCTCTTAACTCTCATATTGACAGTTTTCCACTAGCCTATACAGTATACTACAACAGCATCATAGAATTCCCGAAATTCAGTCATGGCTTTTGGTGTGCCACCCCAAGATTTTCAGTGGCCCCATTAGGCCACCCCTATTAAACATTCCTGGGGGCGCCACTGGGACCTTAACAGAATCCCTTTGGGCAACATATAAATATGGAGCATGATTTACATTTACACCTTGACCCAGGTTCCAACAGGCCATCGTTACCGTCAAACACACATGTTGAGTGTGAGACCCTTCGGAGTTGACCAAAGGAGATATTTCTCTTTAAACACAAACACGTGTGCACACACACACACACACACACACATACATGCAAACACTATGAAATAGTCTGTCTTTCTCTTTTTTTATACATAGAAGGAAAAGCGTAAATACTTCGTCCCTGTACTGGACTCAGACACTCTGCAGCAGCGTTCCTCGGACCATCAGCAGTCCAGGATGGTCTCGCCAGAAATAGACCAGTGCCAGTTGAACAGGCATCCCAAAAGAAAGCCGATGGTCAGTGTCATCGATTTTCAATTCACCTCAAGTTATTTGTCTGTCTCCCTGTCTGTTGTGGTAGTTGTAGCAGCAGTAGCACATCATTGTGATTGTGATTTCTAAATTTCTCAATACTTTGGGAATAGCAGCAGCACAGAGAGCCGAAGGCCCCTCGCCCAAAAGAGGAGAGGACAGGCCTCAAGCCAAGCCTGGGTGAACAGCCAGAGCAGAAACAACGCTTCTTTGAGGGACTCAGATTGCCCATGTCCCCTGCAGGTGAATTCTCATTTCCTTATTTAGCGTCTCTGTAACACACATTTCACCAGAAAGGTTGGAGGCAGCTAGTAAGCCGCGTTGCTGCACACCCTCCGGCCGGGCTAGGAAAGGGTTGTTCATGAATTGTAGAGATCTCTCTCACACACACACACACACACACACATACACACACACACACACACACACACACACACACACACACACACCTGTTATAGAGGCTCAGTCTCTGTGTGTGTGGGGGGGTCACACATCCCACTGCTGGTCCAAAAGATTTCCGGGTTCTCTGGGGGGAGGGGGGGCGGTCAACACAAAACAAGAAGTTGTTGGGATAAGAGTTAGGAGGATAAGGTTGCTTTCATAGTCTTAAAGTGAGTAGAGAAGGTAGAAGGAGAGGATACAACGAAGTAACTTCAGAGGCAACTTAAAAGCAATAGCTGCATTTGAACAGACTAAATCTTTTCTATTACAGACATTACATGATGATTAAGGGCTTTGATGTATCACGTTTATTAAGAGAAACATGTTACTTGTATTGTCAGAGACACTGTGGCTTTGACCTTCCCTTCCTCAGTGTGTACATAAGCTGAGAAGAGAGTGGCTCTTTCAGTTTTTCTTTCCGTCCTTGCAGAAGCGTTGGAGGCCTTTGGTCATCTTTTGACAAAGTTCGAGTGGCAGGAGATACCGGATTACTCAGAGATCTGGTACCTCGGTCTGCAGTCCCCTAAAATCAGCGGTTCAAAGAGCTCCCCGCAGAACAACGGCTATGATGACTCAGAGATGTGCTATCTGCAGGTAACTGTCCAACTGTGTGATGTAGAGAGAGGGTAAATCTTTGAGAACAGGGCGTCATGGGGATCAGGGAGGTCATCCTTCCAATGGAAAGGGTTGGGGCCTCCATGACAATGAGCGCTATTCATGTTGAAGGGTCCATGAGCAAGGCACCGAATCCCTGCCAACACAAAGTATGCTAGTTTTGTATCTGTTATTTGACCATCCTTCTTCCCAGTTGGTCTAATCACAAGAATAAAAAATTTAGCTGGTGGCTGGTACTGACAGTTCGTCTACTCTTCCCATAACGTTGGCAGGCACAATGCTGTCTTGTTGTCTAGATCAATAATTGAAATCTCTTTCCTTGTTGCATATTTATCTTTTTCTTTTGGTTTTAGCGATCAGTCAAAGAACCATCCTTTTTGTCCACAGGTCCCCCATGACCACATCGCCTACCGTTTTGAGGTGTTAGAGGTTTTGGGTCGAGGTACCTATGCGCAGGTCCTAAAATGCTGGGACCACAAGGAAGAGGAGTTAGTGGCTATGAAGCTGCTGAAAAACGAAGAATGGTAAAAAAACAAAAAAACAACGCCAACTCTTGCACATGCATATACAACAGATTTTGAAAATGCAAATTTTAAGACACATTTATCACATGCATTTTTACATGTATGCAGAATGCTGGATAACACATTATGCCCTCAGCAGACTTCGTTTGGGAAAAAGCTAATGTATCTGTGGAACTGTGCATGCACAACAACACACATATTCATACATCAGAGTCAGAACACATAGACACCTTATACATACATTATAAATATTCTCGTCAATATCCCTATGGAAATTAATAGGTCCAGACATGCTGCAGTGTCCCATAGCTACAGTTTATCTAAGATATCCCTGAACTTGTGTTCGGATAACCACTGGTTCCACTGTTGTATTTGTACCCCATGGCACACATGCATTAGCAAACAATTATCATTTCATCTATTTACATAATCTTTTTACTTTACCCTATTGTTCCCTTTGGTTGTCCTAATGGACGCTAGCATAATGATCCGATTCTGATTTGGGCCGGTTCTAAGTTCAAACTAATGAGATACAATTAAGATGTTATGATTCACATAGTGTTGCAGTCACCTTTATTCTCTCATGTTGTTCCCGTTGGTCCTTTGCCGTCCAGGTTTTACGGGTTTGGGAAGAAAGAGATCGAGATCCTAGAAGCCCTCCAAAAGGACAAAATGAACGTCGACAGTGTCGTCCGTATGAAGGATCACTTCTGCTTTCGGGAACATTTGTGTATCACCTTTGAACTGCTGGGGTGAGCTAAACATAAAGGCTGTTTGTTTGATTTCTAACGAGTCTGCATTTCAGCGACTACCCAGCCACACGTCATTCAAGTGCGACAAATGTTGCTCACTGGCATACATGAGGCATGCTGTCCACTGTTTACCTGAACTGCCCCACAAAACTGAATCTCCCTTGGAATAATTGATGGTATTTAAACCTGTTTCCGATCTGACTTGTTTATCCCCAAGAATAACCTTGCAAGAGAAGAACAGGGGCAACAAGCGCCTCAGCACATCAGAGGTGAGGAAGTACGCCACCTCCCTGCTGAAGTGTCTCTCGCTGCTGACGAAAGAGAAGATCATACACTGTGATCTCAAACCGGTACGGCTCATCATTACATGTCTACAGCGGGAATACCACTCTTTGGTCTAACAAAGCCCGGGCAGTGCTAGTTAACAGAGGGTGATTTATTTTAGCACGGCACCAACACTTGTTGAACCACGTTTCTGTCCAAATTTTAAGCAAACATTTAAAAAGATGATTAAAATGCAAATTGAGTGCATTGTGAACAATTTAAACAATCCTTGAGTACAGAAATATGTCGTTAAAGACATTTGAGAAAAGAAAGCTGAACGACTTGCCGAAGTAAAACAAAATGGTCCTGCTCATGTGTGTATGTTTCTTTCAGAGGAACATTGTTCTGTCAAATGAAAACCCAGACGGCCTCAAAGTGATTGACTTTGGCACATGCCGCTATGAGGAAGAGGCTATAGGTGAGTGTCTGTTTGTTTTTAGGGTCTTGTAAATCACGTTGCAAAGGTTAATATGAAACATGGTGGGGAAACAGACACAGCACTCCATAGGCAGCTGTAAGCACTGGTTCCTTATGGCAGTTACATGGACGTGTACTACACAAAGCATATATACAGTACACAAAATACACATAAATTGGGATTAACAGTCCTGAAGGAGACTTGCTATGGCATTACAACACAAAACAATACTCCTTCCATCTCACATCTCTCTCTCTCAACTCTTTTCTCTCTCACAGCCAATCCCTACATCCAGCCTGTGACCTATCGTGCTCCAGAGGTGATCCTGGGCCATGTCTGTAGTGTTGCCATTGACATGTGGAGTCTAGGCTGCATTATATTTGAACTCTGCACTGGACAAAAGCTTTTCCAGGGTAATGGCAAGGAAGCGCAACTGTCCTTCATGATAGAGGTAATAAGAAGGGTAGAATACTATAATACTAATAACTATGGTTCCTTGACCATTTAATGAGCTGAGACTTAAGTTTATATATATTCATTCTCAAAAAAAAAATCTCATCAGGTTTTCTGTTCGTGTTAAATAGGATAAATAAAGCAAGTGAAACAACATTCACATAGCATGCACTTACACCTACCCACACATAGCAGAAGAGGGATGAGTGCAGTACGTGTGAATTGTACGTATATACATGATAACTGTGTTGGTTTTGATGCATCAATCACTCTTGGTTTTATATGTATTACCAGGCACTGGGTATGCCGCCACAAGATTTTCTTGCATCGGCACCAGATAAGAACATATTCTTTGGTAAGCAATTTGATTCCTTGATCTACTTTGTGATTGAACTGGAAAGATTTCTTGCCATCCAGTTGTCAGTGTGTTGACATTGTTATGTGTGTATCAGACTCCAAGGGCATGCTGATTTATAACCAGAACAGTACAAAGAGAATTCCGCTGTCCATAAGAACAGATCTAGCCAGCAGGTTGAGGACCAAGGAACCGCATCTCCTGGACTTCATTAAGCGTTGCTTGGAGTACGTCAGCTCCCTCAGAGAAACTGTAGATAATAACTGAAAAGTTTGTGTGCAAACCATGTATTTTTAGATTGTGGGTTAATTTATCATTTGTATCTTTTTTGTGCTTTTGTAAGCCCTTCTTATGAAAGCATTTGGATTATTACACCCAAAGTAGTTTCCAGTCACCTGACAGCAGTTACATCTGGCCTTTAATAACTTTGTAGTACAAATGGATATCCCGAAATTCAATGTCCACTGTCCGAGTGTCTGTAGTTTGTTTCTAAAGGTGTTAAGACTGCGAAGCTTATCTAGTTATCAGTTTAAGATCATTTACGATTTTTTTCTAAATGTGTTATTCGCTAGATGGGACCCGAACAAAAGGATGACGCCAGACGAGGCCATGCAGCATCCTTGGATCTTGCAGCATAAGGAGAGCAGCAGATCTAAGTTCAGCCTCAAAAGACGAGTCACAACAACAGATGGTAAGAGGAGACAGCTGAAAAGAAAAGGTCATTTAAAATTTTACACATTACTTGTGGGGCAAAAAAAAAGAAAGCATTGCCTGAAGTTCAACATCAACAAAACAATCAATAAATAAAGATCTGGTCTGTAAGCAAATCATCAGTTTGTCAACAAGGGACTTGTGATATCCACTATTCCCATTATTCTATTCCAAATAGTGGCCATCTCTTTGTGGAACAAGAAACTTCATTTACAAATACTTATTGATTGTTGTAGGCAATTGAGGTGCCTGATAAACATCTCAAATACATTCAGTTCCTGACTCAGGTCGCTTGTTTTGTGGTTCTTCTCAAAGCCTTTTCAAGATGTGTTTTTATTGACTTGATTTTCTCACACAGTGGCCAGAAACTCTTTTGTTGGCATGGAAGCCAACCTGCTCAGCCGAAGGAAACTGTCTCCTGCACGTCTGCCCCGGTCGGAGGCCACCAAAAAAGCCCAAGTTCAGCAAAAGGCCGACAGGGCAGAGAAGGTGAGTGACGTTGTTTTGAGGCCCTCCACCACTAACAGGAATCGTGTCATCAGATTACAGATCCCCCAGATTCCTCAGGCAGATGAAGCCTCGGTTGGGAGCTTCAAACCATCCAGGCCGATGAGTGGCAGACCGAAAAGAATGGCTAGTGAAATGAAACGCCAAACTGACCCGTTGCCATCATCTGCAAAAGTAAAACAGCCCAACTTCCCACTGCTGCCCAACAATGCAGAGGTGCCAGTCAAGCCGGTCAAAACCAGCCAGGCAGGAAGTGCCAGAAAGGATGGCGCCACCAAGAAAAAGACCCACCTCACCAGCAGAGAGCCAACTCTGAGATTACGGTTCCCCCCGATTCCTCAGGCAGAGGGAGCCTCGGTTGGGAGCTTCAAACCATCCAGGCCGATGAGTGACAGACCGAATGGAATGGCTAGTGAAATGAAACGCCGAAATGCCCTGCTGCTATTATCTGCAAGAGTAAAATTGCTCAACATCCCACTGCTGCCCAAAACTGCAGAGGTGCCAGTCACGCCGGTCAAATCTAGCCAGACAGGAAGCACCAGAAAGGACGGCGCCGCCAAGGAAAAGACCCACCTCACCAGCAGAGAGCCATCCCTGAGATTACAGTTCCTCCAGATTCCTCAGGCAGAGGGAGCCTCGGCCGGGAGCTTCAAACCATCCTGGTAGAGGAGTGGCAGACCGAACGGAATGGCTAGTGAAATTAAATGCCAAACTGACCTGCTGCTATTATCTGCAAGAGTAAAACAGCCCAACCTCCCACTGCTGCCTAACACTGCAGAGGTGCCAGTCAAACCGGTCAAAACCAGCCAGGCAGGAAGTGCCAGAAAGGATGGCACCACCAAGAAAAAGACCCACCTCACCAGCAGAGAGCCAACTCTGAGATTACGGTTCCCCCGATTCCTCAGGCAGAGGGAGCCTTGGTTGGGAGCTTCAAACCATCCAGGCCGATGAGTGGCAGACCGAATGGAATGGCTAGTGAAATGAAACGCCAAACTGACCTGCTGCTATTATCTGCAACAGTAAAACAGCTCAACCTCCCACTGCTGCCCAAAACTGCAGAGGTGCCAGTCACGCCGGTCAAATCTAGCCAGACAGGAAGCACCAGAAAGGACGGCGCCGCCAAGAAAAAGACCCATCTCACCAGCAGAGAGCCATCCCTGAGATTACGGTTCCCCCAGATTCCTCAGGCAGAGGGAGCCTCGGCCGGGAGCTTCAAACCATCCTAGTAGATGAGTGGCAGACTGAACGGAATGGCTAGTGAAATGAAATGCCAAACTGACCTGCTGCTATTATCTGCAAGAGTAAAACAGCTCAACCTCCCACTGCTGCCCAAAACTGCAGAGGTGCCAGTCACGCCGGTCAAATCTAGCCAGACAGGAAGCACCAGAAAGGACGTTGCGCCAAGAAAAAGACCCACCTCACCAGCAGAGAGCCATCCCTGAGATTACGGTTCCCCCAGATTCCTCAGGCAGAGGGAGCCTCGGCCGGGAGCTTCAAACCATCCTGGTAGATGAGTGGCAGACCGAACGGAATGGCTAGTGAAATGAAATGCCAAACTGGCCTGCTGCCATCATCTGCAGGAGTAAAACAGCCCAACCTCCCACTGCTGCCCAAGACTGCAGAGGTGCCAGTCAAAACTCGCCAGGCAGGAAGTGCCAGAAAGGACGGCGCCACTAAGAGAAAGACCCACCTCACCAGCAGAGAGCCATCCCTGCAGACCAAGAGCTAAAGGACAGAGAAAGAGCAGGATGGAGCAGCAACAGTCATCACAAGAAACCCCAAAGGATATAAAAAATAAAGTTAGGACTTCCGGTGGGACGGTAGAGCAGCATGCACGCTTGAGCCGTGAACGCTCTCACACCGAAACGTTAAACTCCGCCAAAAATCAAAACTTGACAAGTAAACGCAGAAGCAGCGAAGACCCCTGACAATGAGCGGAAGTTCAACAAAAAACAGAACAAAAGAAACCCAGACAGCCAAGTAAAAAAAACCAAAAACGTTCAGCCGACGAGAACCATGCTAGTGGCGCAACGGTATCGTTTCAAACTAGCCTGGATCTTTTTTTTAATTTATTTATTACTTGTTTATTTATTTTACACTTGGTAAAGAAGACACTTTTTTTTTTAAAGAAGCATGTTAAGGGGAAGAAAAAAAAACTAACCTGGATTGCATTAGCAAGCAGATTCAAGCCTTGCAAAATGAACTGAAAACAGACCTGAAATCGGTCAAGGCCGAAGTCATCACCCATCGGGTTTTTGACTGTGCTGAATTTTTATTGTTTTTTTATATTATTTTATTGTTTTCATTGATTCTGTATCATATATTTTTGTAAATTAAGTTCCTATTTCATCCCAGTTTCACTGACAATCATCGGCCAAATGAGAAACAAACTTGTGACTGTCTAATAAAAAATAATGCCAGGTACACTCAGTTGTCTGGGAGTTTGATTCTTCTGCTCATTCATTTCCTCCTGCTAGTTACACACATGTCCCCCCCCCCCAATTTTTAACAAAACTTTAAATCCAATTCAAAACATTACAAAGAGAACATTATATATATATATATATATATATATATATATATATATATATATATATATATATATATATATACACACACACACACATACATACAAAAAATCAAACAATACAGCAGGGGGCATAAAAAAATACATATGTTTAAGACATCGTATAGTCTCAAAGTTTAAAGGTCACAACGAACTTTTTTAACTAAGTGAAACAAACATACATTCTTATATAATTCAAATTTCTACAAGTGAAAATGGAAAAAGGCAGATTATCAATGAAATATGCAAAGTAAACAAGTATAAAGTATCTAAACATGATAAACAAACAATAACCTAAATAAAGTCAATGAAACTTAATCAGAGGCTACAGAAAATAGTTCCTTATAAGACAGTGTGCGTTCACTGTTTTTATTCGTCATAAGGGCCAATGTGTCTAAATACATATTGAACTCAACCAGAAAAGCACCAAGGTTTGGGAAGGACCTAGAGAACCTCACTTTATGTATGTGAAATTTACCAATTGCAATTATAAGATTCGTCATGTAACTTAAAGGTTTATTTTCACATTCAAATTTAGTAATAATGTCTTTAGGCATAATTATAGACTGTCCAGTTTTGTTAAGTATAAAATTCTCTGTCACTCCAAAACACAGATGAGGAGGGGCAGTGGCAAAACAAACGCATAACCGTTTCTGGCTCAGCGCTACAAAAGGTGCAATTAAGTTCTGTGTCAATAAATTTGGAAATTAATGTGTTGCATGGATAGATGTTGTGTAAGATTTTAGAATGGATTTCTCTCATTTTATTTGAGATACAGAATTGAAATGGGCACAACCAAGCCTTACGCCATTGTATGTCATCCAATTGTGAATTCCAGAAAGGTTTCCCTCTGGGTGACATCTTATTATAGTCATAAAGCATTTTCCTTATACAGTGCATCCGGAAAGTATTCACACCCCTTCACCTTTCCCACATTTTGTTATGTTACAGCCTTATTCCAAAATGGATTAAATTCCTTTTTTCTCTCATCAATGTACATACAATACCCCATAATGACAAAGTGAAAAAGGTTTTGTAGAAATGTTTGCAAATTTATTAAAAATAAAAAACTGAAATATTGCATGTACATAAGTATTCACACCCTTTACTCAGTACTTGGTTGAGGCACCCTTGGCAGCGATTACAGCCTCAAGTCTTCTTAGGTATGAAGCTACAAGCTTGGCACACCTATATTTGGGGTATTTCTCCGATTCGTCTCTGCAGATCCTCTCGAGCTCTGTAAGGTTAGATGGGGAGCATCGCTGCACAGCTATTTTCAGGTCTTTCCAGAGATGTTCAATGGGGTTCAAGTCTGGGCTCTGGCTGGGCCACTCAAGGACATTCACAGACTTGTCCCGAAGCCACTCCTTCCTTGTCTTGGCTGTGTGCTTAGGATCGTTCATGTGTTGAAAGGTAAACCTTCGCCCCAGTCTGAGGTCCTGAGTGCTCTGGAGCAGGTTTTCATCAAGGATCTCTCTGTACTTTGCTCCATTCATCTTTCCCTCGATCCTGACTAGTCTCCCAGTTCCTGCCGCTGAAAAACATCCCCGCAGCATGATGCTGCTACCACCATGGTTCACTGTAGGGATGGTATTAGCAAGGTGATGAGAGGTGCCTGGTTTCCTCCAGACGCGGAGTTTGGCATTCAGGCCAAAGAGTTCAATTTTGGTTTCATTAGACCAGAGAATCTTGTTTCTCATGGTCTGAGAGTCCTTTAGGTGCTTTCTGGTAAACTCCAAGCGGGCTGTCATGTGCCTTTTACTGAGCAGAGGCTTCCGTCTGGCCACTCTACCATAAAGGCCTGATTGGTGGAGTGCTGCAGAGATGGTTGTCCTTCTGGAAGGTTCTCCCATCTCCACAGAGGAACACTGGAGCTCTGTCAGAGTGACCATCAGGTTCTCGGTCACCTCCCTGACCAAGGCCCTTCTCCCCCAATTGCTCAGTTTGGCTGGGCGGCCAGCTCTAGGAAGAGTCCTGGTGGATCCAACTTCTTCCATTTACGAATGATGGAGACCACTGTGCTCTTCGGGACCTTCAAAGCTGTAGAATTTTTTTTGTATCCCTCCCCAGATCTGTGCCTCAATACAATCTTGTCTCGGAGGTCCACAGACGATTCATTTGACTTCATGGCTTGGTTTCTGCTCTGAAATGCACTGTCAACAGTGGGACCTTATATAGACAGGTATGTGCCTTTCCAAATCATGTCCAATCCATTGAATTTACTACAGGTGGACTCCAATCAAGATGTAGAAACATCTCAAGGATGATCAGTGGAAACAGGATGAACCTGAGCTCAATTTTGAGTGTCATAGCAAAGGGTGTGAATATTTATGTACATGCAATATTTCAGTTTTTCATTTTTAATGAATTTGCAAAAATTTCTACAAAACCTTTTTTACTTTGTCATTATGGGGTATTGTGTGTAGATTGATGAGAAAAAAAAGGAATTCCTTCTTCAGCCCATGCCCAAACAAAGTTCACATCATAGAGAAGTATGGGTCCAAGTCTGAGCACAGACTCTTCCCCATCCCTGAAATGCTTACACCCTATGAATGCACTCTAGGAGAATTCGTCTTTAATACATTCAAGGACGACAACAAAATAGGGCTCTCTGTTGAAGACAGACTTTTCCTGGATGTCATGAACAGAGAGATGTACATGGACGATGGCAACAGCTGGGTGGCGCCACTCCCTTTCAGAACACCCCGTCAGTGCCTCCCTCACAATTGGGACCAGGTCCTCACACAGTTGACATCTCTTCAGCGCACACTGGAGAGAAGGCCTGAGATGATGAACCACTTTGTCACCTAGATGCAAAACATCTTTGATTTTGACCATGCTGAGCCTGCTCCTCCACTCCAAAAGGGAAAGGAATGTTGGTATTTACCCATTTTGGTGTTTACCATCCACAGAAGCCAGGCCAAATCAGAGTGGTTTTTGATTCAAGTGCAAAGTGTCATGGTGTCTTCCTCAACGATGTCCTCCTGTCTGGACCCGACCTAAATAACAGCTTGGTAGGAGTCCTGCTGTGGTTCAGATGTGAGGTCATAGCAGTAACTGTGGACATAGAACAAATGTTTTACAGCTTTGTTGTGAGAGAAGACCATCGAGATTTTCTCCGCTTCCTGTGGCATGAGCACAATGATCCTGCTAATGACATCTGTGAGTATCGAATGGAAGTTCATGTGTTCGGCAACAGCCCATCCCTTTCAGTTGCTATGTATGGTCTTCGTCGTGCTGCAGCTCATGGTGAAGAAGAATCCGGGTCAGATGTACGACGCTTCATTGAGAGGGAGTTCGATGTTGACGACGGACTCTTGTCGAGGCCCACAGCTAATGAAGTCATTGATCTGCTGAAGCGGACGCAGAAGATGCTCGCCACATGCAACTTTCATCTTCACAAACGTGCATCTAACAGCATGGAGGTCATGGAAGCATTTCCTGTTGATAACTGTGCCAAGGGGCTTAAAGATCTAAACCTGGATGCTGAAGCAACACCCATTCAGCGAAGCCTTGGTCTTAGGTGGGACCTAATGAAAGACACTTTCACCTTTCAAGTTGCTGACTCAGCAAAACCCTACATGCGCAGAGGTGTCCTAGCCACCATCAATGGTCTTTTTGACCCATTAGGATTTGCTGCACCAGTAACCATCCAGGGAAAGATGCTGCTCAGGGAGCTCTCAAGCGAGGCCTTAGATTGGGACTCGCCACTATCCGTAGAAAGGGAAGCAGAGAGGAATGCATGGAGAAGGTTTCTCAGTGATCTTAAACAGCTACACATTCTGAGACCATATGCTGCTGCTACAATTTCAACAGCCACCAGAAAAGAGCTACATGTGTTCTCAGACGCCTCAGTCAAAGCCATTGCAGCAGTCGTCTACCTCAAAGTCATTGACGCAGAAGAGAAGCCTCATGTAGGGTTTGTATTAGGAAAGACCAAATTAGCTCTACAGTCTGCTCTTACAGTCCTGAGATTAGAACTGGGTGCTGCTGTTTTAGCTGTAGAATTTGCAGAGGTCATCACCAGCGAACTGGACTTTGTTCTTGATGCTACTGAATTCTACACAGATAGCTGTGTAGTCTTAGGATCCATAAGCAACCAGACAAGGAGGTTCTATGTATATGTTAGTAACAGAGTGCAGCGTATCCGAAGAGCCTCAGAACCAACGCAGTGGCACTACGTCTCCACAAGCTGTAACCCGGCTGACATAGGCACACGCTCTGTGCCTGCAGCTATGTTGAGTGACAGCACCTGGCTCAAAGGACCTGCCTTCTTGTTACAAGCCAGCAGAAAGCCAGAAGCTGAAGCATATGATCTTGTTGACCTTGATTCAGACACCGAAATACGCGGACGGGTAAAAATCAGAAGTTATTGTACTGCGTACTGGTGAGTACCAGCCCAATTCAAGCACTGGTTGTACTGTTCTTTTTAGCGAGGAAGCATTGTGCCCAGCTTCAGCAGGGGGTGCAGCAGGACCATCGGGAGTGTCCACAGCTGTTAGAAGGTGCAGCACCCGTCTCTGACTCCTCTGCTGAGCTCGGGGCAGAAGACACTGGCTGCCAGGTTGTTTGAGAGAGGCTTGATGCCCAGCCATTGGGGGCGTCCAGAGGGGAACATTTCAGTCAGGTGAGTTGCCCTGACTGGAGAGGTCCAAGGATTCAGGACGTTGTTGACTTCTTGTCCCGTGACTCTGAGGAGTAACGGTCTTAAGAGGGGAGGTGTGTGACAAAGTGGGTGAGAACACAAACATTTGTCCCATCATGTCAATTGGTACCAGGTGTTGGCTTTCCTTGCCACAGTGGTGCAGCCTAAACTCAGGTGCTGTTGATCAACTCGAGGAGTATTTAAGAAGTAGCTTTGGAGTCGTTATGGGGCTGAAGGACATCAGGGTTAGATGTGTGCATGAGACTGGAGTGTGGGAAGATGGCGGCGCAAACTCGCGTTTGCGGCAGCCTCACCCAGCGCCGACCATGCAGTGTCTTTGTCGGCGTCTAAGTTTGTGTCTTAGTGTGAAGTTTTTTTTTTTCGCCAATTTTTTCGTTTGTTGGCTGGGAGAGCTAGCGTTGGATCAGCTGAGAGAGCTTACGGCCCTTTCCGGTGTCGGTATTTGAACTACTCGCCCTGCTCGAGGTCCTGCGACTACAGATGACATCACTACTTATGCATTATGATTGGGTAGGGGCTTGGGTAGGAGCTAGTTCAGCATAGGAACAGCGGGAAACAGTAGATTGACGTTAAATGCAGCTCGAGCCTTCGGCTCTTGCACGTGTTTGCTCGTCCAGGACCCGACCTCGCTCCTTAGACGCAGCTTAGGCCTTCGGCCCACGCACCTTTACTAACCAACTCAATGTCAACGTGGATTGTAAAAAAAACATACAGCTAAATAACTATAAAGCTAGCGCTAGCTAGCAACATAGTCCATGACGTCATATGTAGTTGAAGGACCCCCAAGTCGATATTGTACCCGAGCAGAAATGGAACCCACACTGGAGCTGTACGGCCCTGCCCAGAGTTGTACCTGAGAGAAAACACTGAGGCGGTCTGGCGGTGGCCTCGCCTAGCGTCGACTGTGCAGTATTTTTGTCTGCGTCTGCTCGTTGTGCGGGGGACGTGTGTTGAAGGTGTCTGGCTGGGAGAACTGGCGTTGGATCGGCTGGGAGAGCTTGGTCTGCTTCATTCGATGGGCCCATGAACCACGCCCCTGCCTGGAGCTGTGCCTGGGGAGGAAACGCCTAGCGCGGTCTGGCAGGGTGCGGAGGCGGGGCGGGCTAAGCTAACCAGCACTTCTGACAGACATCCTGGCTGGAGTTCGTTCTCTGGACAGAGGAAATTTTTTTTTTGGACTGCGTTGCAGGGTGGACTCCGTGTTAACTGGGTTATTTTTTTTTTTTTGCTTTCTTTTCTCTGTTTTTTATGTTTTTGGTGGTGTCGTTTTTGTGAAATTTTGGACGTGTGTTTTCTGTGTTACACTGCTGTGGGCTGGGGAAAATGAAATTTCATTTCTTTGTGTATGCTAGTACGTCTAAGAAATTACAAATTGTTCCTGATTCCTGAGATGTTCCAATTGTTACGAGTTGAATTTTGTTTATTTGTTACTTTAAAGCTCAGTTGTTGTCTGTTGAGTTTTGTTCATTTATTTGTTAGTTCAAGCTCAATTATTGGGAGTTGAGTTTTTTCAATTCGTATGTAGCTACACCCTGTAAATAACTCATTTTATTATATAGAAAAAGTCTTGACTCTGCCTCCTACATTTTAGCCACTCAGGCCTAGCTTCCTCACACAACTTTTTCAAAACGACTTGGATAAAATAACAGTGCAGGTACACTAACACACTAAACCACATCTGCACTGTAGTCAAGTCCATTTTATTTGTATCGCCCAAAATCACAAATTACTCACAATCACATTCATTTTGTTTAAGTCTCGGCAAAAGGGCCAAAAATGACCAACGACCAAGTCACCAGTTTTTGTAATAATCCGCTTTTCGGTGCTGGAACCATGACCTGCATCACAACAATGTCTGTCCTTGATAAAACTACAGCTGAGGTGTGAAGATTTTTGTCTGGTGTTCATCCATTCCAATCTATTGACTCCGCAGAGATCACCCCGATCTCTACAACATCTCTCTAGAGACAACCTATCTGTAACTGCGAAACAGTCACCACACACCATAAATGCAATAGAACATGATGTTTGTTGTAGATTTATTAATTATTCTTGGCAGATTCTTTGTGCATAGAATGAAATGGAATGGGGAAAAAACCCAAACTAGGTGTATTCATTACATTAAGACCATTTATTTACCCATCCATCCATTATCTGAACCGCTTAGCCTGCTCTTGGCCGCGGGGATGCCGGAACCTATCCCAGCAGTCATTGGGTGGGGGGCGGAAGACACCCTAGACAGGCCAACAAGCCATCACAGGCCCCCCCCCCCACACACACCCATTCATACCTAGGGACAATTTAGTATGGCCAATTCATCCGACATTACATTACGGTCATTTAGCCGACGCTTTTATCAAACACGACTTACAATAAGTGCATTTAACGTAGGAAATCAGGAGAACTACTAGTCATCACAGGTCATAAGTGCATCTTCTCTCTAAATAAGCATCTAAGAGCAAAAGCAGTGCTGAAATAAAAGTGCAATATATATCAGCAGTCCATTATATCAAAAAAGCAGTCAGTTATAGCAAAGCACAAGTCAGTTATATCAAAACAGGAGTCAGACATATCAAAACAACAGTCAGTTATATCAAAACAACTGTCAGCCATATCAAAACAACAGTTCTATCAAAACAGCAGTCAGACGTATAAAAACAGCAGTCATTTATATCAAAACAGCAGTCAGTCATATCAAAACAGCAGTCAGTTATATCAAAACAGTAGTCAGTTATATCAAAACAGCAGTCAGACATCAAAACAGCAGTCAGTTCCATCAAAACAGCCGTCAGACATCATGACAGCAGTCAGTCACATCAAAACAGCAGTCAGTTATATCAAAACAGCAGTCAGACATCAAAAGAGCAGTCAGTCACATCAAAATAGCAGTCAGTTCTATCAAAACAACAGTCCGCCATATCAAAACAGCAGTCAGTTATATCAAAGCAGCAGTCAGTTCTATCAAAACAGCAGTCAGTTCTATCAAAACAACAGTCAGTTATATCAAAACAGCAGTCAGTCACATCAAAACAGCAGTCAGTTCTATCAAAACAACAGTCAGTTGTATCAAAACAGCAGTCAGTTCTATCAAAACAAGTCAGTCATATCAAAACAGCAGTCAGTCACATCAAAACAGCAGTCAGTTCTATCAAAACAACAGTCAGCCATATCAAAACAGCAGTCAGTTCTATCAAAACAAGTCAGTCATATCAAAACAGCAGTCAGTCACATCAAAACAGCAGTCAGTTCTATCAAAACAACAGTCAGCCATATCAAAACAGCAGTCAGTTATATCAAAACAGCAGTCAGTCACATCAAAACAGCAGTCAGTTCTATCAAAACAACAGTCAGCCATATCAAAACAGCAGTCAGTTATATCAAAGCAGCGTTCAGTTCTATCAAAACAACAGTCAGTTATATCAAAACACAGCAATCAGTTATATCAAAACAGCAGTCAGTAACATCAAAACAGCAGTCAGTAACATCAAAACAGCAGTCAGTAACATCAAAACAACAGTCAGTTCTATCAAAACAACAGCCAGCCATATCAAAACAACAGTCAGTTCTATCAAAACAAGTCAGCCATATCAAAATAACAGTCAGTTCTATCAAAACAACAGCCAGCCATATCAAAACAACAGTCAGTTCTATCAAAACAACAGCCAGCCATATCAAAACAACAGTCAGTTCTATCAAAACAGCAGTCAGCCATATCAAAACAGCAGTTAGTTCTATCAAAACAACAGTCAGTTGTATCAAAAACATAGTCAGTTATATCAAAGCAGCAGCCAGACATCAAAACAGCGGTCAGTCATATCAAAACAGCAGTCAGTTACATAAAAACAGTCAGTTATATCAAAACAGCAGTCAGTCACATAAAAATAGCAGTCAGTTCTATCAAAACAACAGTCAGTCACATCAAAACAGCAGTCAGTTATATCAAAACAGCAGTCAGTTACATCAAAACAGCAGTCAGACATCAAAACAGCAGTCAGTTATATCAAAACAGCAGTCAGTTACATCAAAACAGCAGTCAGACATCAAAACAGCAGTCAGTCACGTCAAAATAGCAGTCAGTTCTATCAAAACAGCAGTCAGTCACATCGAAATAGCAGTCAGTTCTATCAAAACAGCAGTCAGTCACATCGAAATAGCAGTCAGTTCTATCAAAACAGCAGTCAGTCACATCAAAACAGCAGTCAGACATCAAAACAGCAGTCAGTCACATCAAAATAGCAGTCAGACATCAAAACAGCAGTCAGTCACATCAAAATAGCAGTCAGTTCTATCAAAACAGCAGTCAGTCACATCGAAATAGCAGTCAGTTCTATCAAAACAGCAGTCAGTCACATCAAAACAGCAGTCAGACATCAAAACAGCAGTCAGTCACATTCTTATTGTAATGTCTTGCATGTTTGTTCTTTGTCATTAAATAAATAAATAAAAAACCACACAAACGCAATAGAGCCAACTGCTAAGCTAGGCTAAGCTCGAAGCTAGTGTAAACTACTAATACGACACGTTAGCCCCTAGCTAACATTTCTGACCCTTTAGCCGAGCGGTTAGTGATGTCGCCTTGTGGTGCAGTACACCCCGTGTCGAATCCCGCACCGGGCGAGAAAATAACCGGTTACACTAGTAAACGGGCTAGGAAGGAAAGGCTGCCCTCTAATACAACAGAAAGCTGCTTGAGGAAGCAGACTAGCGGATTTAGCAACAAGTGAACTAACCACAGAAAACAGCGACGTCAGCAGGGCAAATGAAGAGGTTAGAGGAGGAGGAGAGAGTAAGAGAATAAACAGCAGGTATCGAACTCACGAAGCTGAATCTCACGAAGGCGGACGCAGGAAGTGGTTGAGTCAGGACGCGTGGTTTCAGTCATCGGCGCCGCCGGGTCATGTTGGCGGGGTTTAAGCCCCGAACTTTCTGAGTGTAACGTGTGTGACCGTCCGATAGTCTCCGTAACACAACGGCCTGTCGACATAAACGCGGGTCTCTAAACTCCGCGCGCCGCGCATATGTGGGAGGGTCTGACTGGCCGCGCTGAGTCATGTGACACGTTAAGGCGGGAAGAGGCGAGTAGAGGACAAATGGCGGAGAGGAGAAATGGCGGAGCCTGCGGGGGGGGGGGGGGAGTCTTTTTTTGTGGATCGTTCCTAAAGAGAAGGAAGGGTAAGAATTTAGCCCATGTAGTAACTCCTCCTTTCTTCTTCCGGCTTGCGCCCCGTTTGCAGCAGATGTGACAGTTTCCGTCGGTACCATGTGAGGGCGCAGCACCGATGGCGGTCTTGTCAGTACGCATCATTTGGCAAAACGTTCCGTCGGCTGCCCTTCGTGACACAACAATAACGGCTGAAAGTGCCTGATGATTTATAATATGAACTGGATTCGGCACCTACAGTCATGATGAAGAGACATGCCGTTTAGCTAGCGGGCCACACTCGTGTGATCCTACAGCATACCTTTGTCCTTTAGTAGGGTTTCCCTCGTAAATAAATCAAAATGTCCATAAAACGAACTAATGGTAACGACCCATTCATGCTAATTATCAACATCTACTAATATGTTTAACATCACAATTGTAACCGGTTATTTTCTTGTCCGGTGCGGGATTCGATACGGGGTGTACTGCACCACAAGGCGACATCGTTAACCGCTCGGCTAAAGGGTCAGACCCGTTAGCTAGGGGCTAACGTGTCTTATTAGATTACAGTCGTCAGCCTCCCCGGAAGCGCGCCCTCGCGCTTTGTTCTTCCCGCGCTCTGAAGAGACTTCTGAGGATCTGCACACTTCCGCATCCCACCGTTGCGACCAATGTAACCGGTTATTTTCTCGCCCGGTGCGGGATTCGATACGAGCTGTACTGCACCACAAGGCGACATCGCTAGCCGCTCGGCTAAAGGGTCAGACCCGTTAGTCAAGGGCTAACGTGTCTTATTAGTAGTTAACACAATTCATAATTAATCATTGAAAAATGGAAACGTGTACCTCAAAAACTGGTGTTTACTCTCCAGATTAAGACATGTACTTTGAATGTAAATAGGGTAGGTGCCAGAGTGCATCAAAAGTATTAACAGAGAGTTTGTTATCAAAAAAAATTTCTGGGGGAAGACCCCCCCACAGAAGTCTGGGCTAAGCCTCGAATGTCCTCAAATCCTGGAGACAAGGAGGAAGCAGAGTGAGGGGGGACAGCGGTTGTTTTTTTGGAGGACTAATGTAAAAATTGCCCACTTCCAGTCATCTACAGCAGCTTTCAAATGCTATCTGAGACATGTAAAAGTCAAGGCAGCATCTGTATGTTCAAAACTAATATTTGCATTATTCATAGTTTCAATGAATGACGATTAAAAATCTATTTATTTTTTTATTAACATATCTGACCACGGCCCTTCCACCCATACTTGTGAGAGAGAATTCAGTGAGGACCACCAGTTAAATTAAGTAATGTCCTAGGATGAAAGTGAGCCACTAGAAATTCTTTATCTGAAGCAAAAACATGTCATGAAACATTATCACTCCACTTATTGCAGACATTTATTTACAGGTCATTTTCAACACTTTTTCCTGTTGTAAATCACAGGCAAGCAGACCATCAAGATATGAAATACTTTGGGGAAACTTTGTGCGAACATACATATAGGACAGACAGCAGGTACATAGGACAATTGCACACACATCGAGGCAGTACAAAATAAGGGGTGATGACACCACCATAATAAAGTGTAACAGCAATGTGACTATAGTGGTTATATATGAAATAAACAATATATTCATGAACACCAGCATTACCACAATCCTCAGTACAATCACCATCAACAGTGACAAAGGTTATTAAAAAAAAACAAAAAAAACTTCACAGCAGGTATTATGGACTTCCTAAATCTCTCTGAAGCGACATCATTCCCCTCATTTTAGAAAAGCTAATCTCATGACAAACTGTCTGCAGACACTTTAGACTGGCTTACATTTGGCACACGAGGGCTAGGAATGTCATGAGCATACCTGGGAAACATCAGAAGACTTTATATAGTAAACACAGGAGATGCTGAAAGCATCTCGATGAGGTCAGGCACCGAGCAAATTTCAGTAGTGGTCTTCTGTCCAGGAGCAGCGTCTTCAGAAACACTTCCTGTGTACGATGCCGGGGCCAGACTCGTCATACTCCTGCTTGCTGATCCACATCTGCTGGAAGGTGGAGAGGGAGGCCAGGATTGAGCCGCCGATCCAGACAGAGTATTTCCTCTCAGGAGGAGCAATGATCTGGAGGGGAGGAGAAAGTGTCAGAAGGCAGAAAGGGAAACCAGCTGGTTTCAGATGAACTTAGAACAGTACTGAAACCTTCAGCGCAGGGAAGTTCATGTATGGGGTCAAAAAAACAAATCTCTAAAGGTTTTAAATTCTTGTACATTTGAGTAGATGTCAGTTGGAGGCTGCACAGTGTCCCCATTAGATTTCTGTCTTTTTTCCTACAAAGCAGAATTTACCCACGTTCCCAAACAGTCAAAATCCCAAGCAACAAGTTGTAATAAATGGGGGGGGGGGGCAACACACGAGGGACCAAGCACTAAGCAAAGAAATTCAAGATCCTACTGATTGAGTGTTGTTCTGGACCAGTCTGCAGAGCCGTTTTGTTTGTTGGATATACTATATTGATCCCCGTGGGGAAATTCCTTATTGCATTTAACCCATCCTAGACATGTACCTAGGAGCAGTGGGCAGCTGACATGCAGCACGCGGAGCCCAACTCCAGTTCTTTTCCCATTGCCTTGGTCAGGGGTACAGACAGGAGTATTAACCCTAACATGCATGTCTTTTTGATGGTGGGAGGAAACTGGAACACATGGAGAAAACCCACTGTAGACACAGGGAGAACATGCAAACTCCACACAAAGGATGACCCCCAAGGTTAGACAACCCCGGGGTTCCAACCCAGCAACTTCTTGCAGTGAGGCGACAGCACTAACCACATGATGATTTGATTGGCATCATGGTTGCGGCTACATATTCAGCTTCTCAACAGTTTGCATTCTCCTAAAATAGCAACCGATATTTTGGATTTTAAATCCATGGAAGATGTTACCCAGGAAAACACTGGAACAACATGTGATGAGTGCAGCTTAGCCAAGGAAAAGAATGTGTACCTTGATCTTCATGGTGGGAGGTGCCAGTGCAGTGATCTCCTTCTGCATGCGGTCAGCGATTCCCGGATACATGGTGGTTCCTCCAGAGAGCACCGTGTTGGCATACAGGTCTTTGCGGATGTCCACATCACATTTCATGATGCTGTTGTAAGTTGTTTCATGGACACCAGCAGACTCCATACCTGAGGAGACAGACTCCAGTTAGTTTGAGTAAAAACAGGTAAACGTTTCCAGTCCAAAATGCCTCAGTCTCAGAGGTTCCTGCATCTTCTACACATCAGACATAGAAAACCAAAGGTTCAAACTCATCTTTCAATAAAGTGCAAAGTAGTCATCAAATTTGAGTGTTTAAAGTGGAATATGGAGAGGGGGAATATTAGCTGTTAATCCTTATGTTTTGGTGACTTGGGGGTGGGGGGGGTGTTTGTGATTTGGAAATACTAGTGGTGGCGTTTTACCGACCGATGAAGGAGGGCTGGAAGAGGGCCTCCGGGCAGCGGAATCTCTCGTTTCCGATGGTGATGACCTGGCCATCAGGCAGCTCATAGCTCTTCTCCAGCGAGGAGGAAGAGGCGGCTGTCTGCATTTCCTGTTCAAAGTCCAGAGCCACGTAGCAGAGCTTCTCCTTTATATCCCGGACGATCTCACGCTCAGCTGCACCACACAACAGGCACATTTAGGCCACTGAATGAATCAACTTAAAAAAAAAAAATTCGAGATCTTTGTTCAGATGATGCAGTCT
This sequence comes from Lampris incognitus, assembly GCF_029633865.1. Classification (NCBI taxonomy): domain Eukaryota; kingdom Metazoa; phylum Chordata; class Actinopteri; order Lampriformes; family Lampridae; genus Lampris; species Lampris incognitus. Next base: position 145,130,264 of record NC_079211.1, read on the forward strand.
TGCAAAAAGAAATGCCATCACACACACAATTCCAAAGGAAACAGTAGGTGACTCAGAAGACAGGAAGATGCAGAAGACAGGAAGAAACGGATGATGTGCTGTGGCGACCCCTAACGGGAGCAGCCGAAATTAGTAGGTGACTCAGATTGATTTTGAGTGTCATTCACAAACCCGTTTGGTCCACCAGAGATGGCTGAACACGAAAAGTAAAATAAATCACCAAGCGGTTTAATAGCCATGTCAGTGTCCACCTTCTGTTGGTCAGCATCGTGCTCTGTGTGTTCAGTTTCGAGCACCAATTTGAGTTTTTTTTTTTTTTTTAAACCATCAGAGTGAGGACATTTTAGTCGGTCCTTCCTACTTTAAAGGGTTTATTGTAGGATTAGGACTTGGGTTAAAGTGAGGCATCTGATGGTTAATGTCTAAGGAATGAATGTAGTCAGTTGTCCTCACAAAGACGGATGTATGTGTTCATGTACCAGTTGTGGTGAAGCTGTAGCCTCTCTCTGTGAGGATCTTCATCAGGTAGTCTGTGAGGTCTCTTCCAGCGAGGTCCAGTCGGAGGATGGCATGGGGGAGGGCGTAGCCCTCGTAGATGGGAACAGTGTGGCTTACACCATCACCAGAGTCCATCACAATACCTGCACACAACAACAGCTGTTAAGGTAAGAGCCAGACGGTTCTTTTTAAAATGAGACTTTGCTTCTCTAGTGTGCATTGCAGTTGGTGGCCCTACAAGTATGTTCAGAATCAGCATGCAGTGAAGAGAGGGGCACGAGGTCCTATTATAACTACATATGCCCAGAAACACATTATCAAATGCAACTGTGTGAGACTGCCAGACCTCTTTATTGCTCATGTTGCAGTATGAACCAATATTGAGCATGTGTCAGTAGCTTTTTAGATGTGGACTCATGAACCTGCCAAGTCAAACTGACATTTAGCTATACCATCTGAGTAGCTTTGGGGAGGTTGCAACCCCAAAAGTGAAATGCATCCGAAGATACATTTCGTCATAAAACATTTAAGATTGTGTTTAAAAGAAGTTGGCATATTCCACATTGGTAAGGAGTTGTCAAAATCTCTTTTCTGCCTCCCCACCACTATTCTTTTCATCTACTACTACTTTCAGCTGCTCCCGTTAGGGGGCGCCACAGCGGATCATCCGTTTCCATTTCTTCCCGTCCTCTGCATCTTCCTCTGTCACACCAGCCACCTACATGTCCTCCCTCACCACATCCATAAACCTCCTCTTTGGCCTTCCTCTTCTCCTCTTCCCTGGCAGCTCCATATTCGGCATCCTTCTCCCAGTATACCCAGCATCTCTCCTCCACACATGTCCAAACCATCTCAATTTTGCCTCTCTTGCTTTGTCTCCAAACCGTCCAACCTGAGCTGTCCCTCTAATATACTCCTTCCTAATCCTGCCCATCACTCCCAGTGAAAATCTTAACATCTTCAACTCTGCCACCTCCACCTCCTGTGTTTGTCAGTGCCACCGTCTCCAAACCACATAACATAGCTGGTCTCACAACAATGTTGTAAACCTTCCCTTTAACTCTTGCTGGTACCCTTCTGTCACATTCACTCCCGACACTCTTCTCCACCCACTCCACCCTGCCTACACTCTTCTTCACTCCCCGTTACTTTGGACAGTTGACCCCAAGTATTTAGACTCATACACCTTCATCGCCTCTACTTCTTACGTCCTCACCATTCCACTGTCCTCCCTCTCATTCACACATATGTATTCTGTCTTGCTCCTACTGACTTTCATTCCTCTTCTCTCCAGTGCATACCTCCACCTCTCCTCAACCTGCACCCTACTCTCGCCACAGATCACAATGTAATCTGCAAACATGATACGCCACAGAGACTCCTGCCTGATCTCATCCATCGTCATAGTAAACAAGGGCTCAGAGCCGATACTTGATGTAATCCCACCTCGAACCCATCTGTCTTTCCAACCACACACACCTCACCACTGTCACACTTCCCTCATACATACTTCTCTGCCACTCCTGACTTCCTCATACAATACTGCACCTCCTCTCTTGGCACCGCCATATGCCTTCTCTAAATCCACAAAGACACAATGCAACGCCTTCTGGCCTCCTCTACACTTCTCCATCAACATCCTCCAAGCAAACATCACATCTGTAGTGCTCTTTTGTGGCATGAAGTCAAGTCAATTTTTTATTTGTATAGCCCAATATCACAAATTTGCCTCAAGGGGCTTTACAACATCACAACACCCTGTCCTTAGACCCTTGCATTGGATAAGGAACAACTCCCTAAAAAAAAAAAACGGGAAGAGAAAAAAAAAATATGGAGGAACCTCAGGGAAAGCAACAGGAGGGATCTCTCTCCCAAGACGGACAACGTACGATGGATGTGTTTACACAATACAACATTGAAAGAGGACAACAGAATTATAAAATTGATGACGAATATGATGTGCAGGATGCCAAGCAGTACCATGAAACCATACTGCTGCTCGCCAATCATCACCTCTCCTCTTAACCTAGCTTCTATTACTCTTTCCCACATCTTCATGCTGTGGCTGATCAACTTTACACCTCTGTAGTTGCTACAGTTCTGCACATCGCCCTTACTCTTGAAAAATCAGTACTAGTATGCTTCTTCTCCACTCCTCAGGCATCCTCTCACATGCCAAGATTGTTTAACACAATCTAGTTAAAAACTCCACTGCCATCTCTCCTAAACACCTCCACAGGTATGTCATCAGGACCAACTGCCTTTCCACTCTTCATAGCTGCCCTCACTTCTTGATTCACTTTCTGTCTCTCTCATTTTCTTCATTCATCAGCCCCTCAAAGTTCTCCTTCCACCTTCTCAACACACTCCCCTCACTTGTCAGTACATTTCCATCTCTATCCTTGATCACCCCAACCTGCTGCACATCCTTCCCAGCTCGGTCCCTCTGTCTGGCCAATCGATAAGAGTCCTTTTCTCCTTGCTTAGCGTCTAACCTCTCATACAACGCACCATACACCTTTTCCACCTCTCTGTGCTGCATCTCCTTGTACTCCCTTCTACTTTCTTTATCTCTCCGACTATCCCACTTCTATGCCAACCTCTTCCTCTTTGCTGTACTTCCTTATTCTACCACCAAGTTCTCCCCTTGTCTTCCTCCGTCCTTATGACACACCAAGTACCTTCCTAGCTGTCTCCCTCACCATTTCAGCAGTGGTTGCCCAGCCATCCGGCAACTCTTCACTACCACCCAGTGTCTGTCTTAACTCCTGCCTGAACTCCACACAACAGTCTTCCTTCTTCAACTTCCACATTTGATCCTTGGCTCTTCCTTCACTCTCTTCCTCTTCTTGGTCTCCAAACTCATCCTACAGAAGACCATCCGATGCTGCCTGGCTACGGTCTCTGTCACCACCTTGCAGTCTCCAATCCCTTTTAGATGGCGCCTTCTACATAAGATATAGTCCACCTGTGTGCACTTTCCTCCACTCTTATTCATCACCCCATGTTCCTCCCTCTTCTTGAAATATGTATTCACCACAGCCATTTCCATCCTTTTTGCAAAATCCACCATAATCTGTCCTTTCACATTTCTCTCCTTGGCACCATACCTGCCCATCACCTGTGTTCCCACCACTATTCTCTTTGTCTCTCCCTCCTATTCCATCACTTGGCATTTATTGCCCATGTGGTTTCATTCAGGTAGGATTTCAATGAAGTGCCTTCAGAAATGTAAGACGTTCTCCATCACCTTGAACTTGCTCAAACAAATCAGACTTGATAAAATTCAACTCGTTTCTGATTTCAGCTCGTTTTCCAGGCTTGTCCGTTAGCCAAAACATGACTCAGACAAGCCAACATTAGCACTGTTCAACAGCTGCTGTGGCATCCGTTTCACAATGTTAAGCGTCCAGTCTGGAGATGATGTAAATATGCAACAAGATACTCGGTTGGAAATAATCAATTTTAGAGCTACTTCATGATAAAAAAAAACAAAACAGTAAATAAGTTGCACTTTGTATGCCAAAAAGTATCTTATATTATTTTACAATGACAAGCCTATCCAGCATCATAAGGGGGATTGGACCAGGTTTAGCCTCAGTTGTTGAGAGGTTTTCATGTTTCAGTGCTGGTGTTCATTAGTTTGAGGAAACCTTTCTAACCAGTCAGTCGTGATGAACCCCGATTCTCTCACCGGTTGTGCGACCAGAGGCGTAGAGCGACAGCACGGCTTGGATGGCCACGTACATGGCAGGGCAGTTGAAGGTCTCAAACATGATCTAGAGCCACAGGGACAGAGGATCCACTTATAAAAAAAAACAAAAAACAATTACCCCAAGACTAGCAGCCACGACACCCCCTCCCTCTCCCACACAGCTAGGTCTCTATGGAAGTAGGTTAAAGTGTTGAGGTTCACCATTTTCCAACCAGGAAAGTTACTTCAAACATGAGTCATTGTATGATAAGCATTCATGTACACACCTGTGTCATCTTTTCCCTGTTGGCTTTGGGGTTGAGGGGTGCCTCCGTTAGGAGGACGGGGTGCTCCTCAGGGGCCACGCGCAGCTCATTGTAGAAGGTATGGTGCCAGATCTACAGGAAGAGGAGAAGGCCAACATTCATTTGTTCACAGGATACGACAAGTGGCTTCACTGGTGCAGATTTAGTCAGCTAAAACCCCAAACAAGGCAACAGTGCCTTGATTCGGTTCAGTGAACCGTCTTTTAAATATGTCAGTGGTTTCACCTTGACGTTATTTGAATGAAGAAGAAAAAAAAAAAACTTAACGAGCAAGCCTCTTGATGGATCTTATTCGTCAAGTATCATTCCATCCCCCCCGCCCCCCCCCTTTTCTCCCCAATTGTATCCGGCCAATTACCCCACTCTTCCAAGCCGTCCCGGTCGCTGCACCACCACCTCTGCCAATCCGGGGAGGGCTACAGACTACCACCTGCCTCCTCCCATACATGTGGAGTCACCAGCCGCTTCTTTTCACCCGACAGTGAGGAGTTTCACCAGGGGGACATAGCATGTGGGAGGATCACGCTATTCCCCCCAGTCCCCTCCCAACAGGTGACCCAACCGACCAGAGGAGGCGCTAGTGCAGCGCCGGACGCGATATTATGAACCCTACATAGGCCTCGCCAAAATCCCGTTTCTGGCTTTGTCACGTGTGCGCCACCGTAGCAACGCGAAAATATGTTATGGGGTTAGCGCTCATCAAGGAAACGCTGTACACCCACAATTTAACCTGTCTAAGTTATCCACAATCAACATTAATATAATACCAATAACGTATCCAAGGAGCAGAGGCAGACCTTGTAACCTAAAATTGTTAGGTTAGTCAACTTAAGGCTATTCTTTCCCTCACAATCATAATTTCAACCCCACGGTTCACTTTTTAGACGATTCATAAGTTATGTAACTTAATATTTTGATTATTTTTAATCAAAACCAAAAATAATCTAGACTTCCTGCTTAATTTCGTTTTCAGGGCAAACACTTAAATCATAAGACAAACATCCTAGTCATGTCTTTCACTTCATTTACCAGAAAGTTTACATTTTCTACTATTAGCCTAGGCCTATAGTGTATAGTGCACAGTGTTGTATAAAGAAGGCCTGCTGAAAAGCTATAGGCTACTTGGGTAAAAGTAATGAAGTATCAGACATCGAAACTACTCAAGTTTCAATGAGCAATGAGGATCATGAACAGAGGAGAGCACATAAGACTGCCATTTTAATTATTATTTTGCCACTAGGGGGAGAAATTTACTAACTTTGGCGACCAAAATTGAAGGTAGCTAACGTTAGCTTTGCTTCGCACCGAGTTGATAGTTGATTGTTTCCTTAGCAACGCAGCGGAAATCCGGCGTCCGTTCGCGAGATTTGGGACAGGGTACGGGATTTTGGCGAGGGCTATGTAGGGTTCATAATATCGCGACCAGGACACATACCCACATCCGGCTTCCCACCCGCAGACAGCCAATTGCGTCTGTAGGGACGCCCGACCAAGCCGGAGGTAACACGGGGATTCAAACCGGCGATCCCCGTGTTGGTAGGCAACGGAATAGACCGCTACGCTACCCGGACGCCATCATTCTACTTCTTTATTGTACATTTGTAAGTCGGTGTAACATGGGCCCGTCAATCCTTCTCACTTGGGCACCAAAATGCTCCGTGTCTGGCTTCTTTCTCCCTTCTCCACCTTTGGCCCACATGGCTGCAACGCTGTGCACTCACAGCTTGTGATGCTCACGTGTAACGGAAGCAGTCGATGAACCCATGGGGAATTTGAGTCATTGAAAACTATTACAAAAACATCGGTATTGTAAAGTACACAAGGAGGAATTGTGGGAACATAAAATCCAGACGGCTGATTATTTATGAGGAACTGTGCAGCCCTCGTTGAGTTGCAGTGACCAGGGGGTCGTTGTAATGTGCCGTCTGCATGGTCCAGAAAGGATCGTCTCCTCCCGCTCCCTCATTTTAAGCTGTTGATGTGCCTCAGCTGCAGGGGACTGAAGTGTGCTGGGAGCTCGAGGCTTTGAACCCAGCTGGCACCACAGCACCGACACACCTTTAGGTTACCCACCTTTTCCATGTCGTCCCAGTTTGTGACGATGCCGTGCTCGATGGGATACTTCAGGGTGAGGATGCCCCTCTTGCTCTGCGCCTCGTCGCCCACATAGCTGTCCTTCTGTCCCATTCCCACCATCACGCCCTGCACACACACACACACATCAGCATAGCTTACACCGTCACATGAATATTTCTGCTTTTCCTGAAACTCAACAGTACACACCGTGTCTGGAACAGGAGTAGTAAATATTTTTGACATACTTTAATGATCCCCATAGGGAAATTACACTCTGCATTTAACCATCCTAGCTGTGTAGCTAGGAGCAGCTGCCGTGCAGCACCCGGGGACCAACTCCAGTCCGTCTTGCCGTGCCTCGGTCAGGGGCACAGACCGGAGTAGTAACCCTAACATGCATGCCTTTGGACTGTGGGAGGAAACTGGAGCACCCGGAGAAACCCCACCGCAGACATGGAGAGAACATGCAAACTCCACACAGAGGACGACCCCCAAGGTTGGACAACCCCGGGGTTCGAACCCAGGACGTTCTTGCTGTGAGGCAACAGTGCTAACCACTGCGCCGCCCACGCCCACATATCACGGTTGATAGAGACAACGTGACAAGTAGCTATAATGTGACCATCCATCCATTATCCGAACCGCTTATTCTGCTCTCAGGGTCGCGAGGATGCTGGAGCCTATCCCAGCAGTCATCGGGTGGCAGACACCCTGGACAGGTCACCACACATACACTCTCCTAGGGGCAATTTAGTATGGCCGATTCACCTGACCTACATGTCCTTGGATTCTGTGGGAGGAAACCCACACAGACACAGGGAGAAAATGCAAACTCTACACAGACGACAACCCCCAAGGCTGGACTATGCCGGGGCTCGAACCCAGAACCTTCTCGCTGTGAGACGACCGTGACCAGCAACGATCATGTTAATATGAGAAGTCACCTCGTGACTAGTAAATCTCATTACTACTGAACATAGTGTGGCTATGACATAGAAACGTGACCAGTCCTGCGACCCTGATCGGGATATGTGGTTTGGATAATGGATCATCTATATTGTAATGCAACATGGCTGGTAAATGTCATCAGGTTTTACTGAGAGCTGCTGATTAAACCAGAGTGAATGAGTCAGATGTGTCCATGTACAGACACGGGAGCCGGCTACTGGTTGTGTGGTCTGCTTCAGTAAAGTCAACAGCCATCACACTCAACTGAGGGGCCGGGTCACCACCTCTGTATTTCTATTAGCCTGTCTCACGTTGCACCTTCATGTGGAAAGATGGAGATTTGACGTCTGTTTTTTTTTTACTCGTTTTTGCAGCTAGTCTAAAAAAGTGGGAGCAGCAAAAACCTGTTGACTTGATCAAACTTCAACATATTATAATTATGGGGGACGAGAAGAAGTAGCTTGAAACTTAACTATAGGTCGTAATAAGCTGCTTGTACAAACGACCTATGGGGCGGTGTTTTTTTTTGGTGGAGGACAGTCGCCTTCTCTCATATGGTGCATTTGGTACGCTTCACAGATAAGAAAACACAACAATGAAACTCAAAAAAAATTAGATTTATAAAGGACGGGCTATCCAGGGCCTCTCCTCATACTCTACCTTTTCTTTTTAAGTCAGGGGACGCTGAGCAACTTTGAAAAGACTACACGGGCTAAATAATGCGAGTCTTATAGATTTCCTCAGGTACACCATCACATTAACGGTTCTATGTTAGAGAGTCAAAAGGCATCTGAAAATAATTTATTGAAAGTTTTGTTAGTGCCTATAGGATGGACCCAGGGCTTAAGATAATCTCTAGGCTACACAGGGGACTTCAGGAGATTAAGACAGCAAGTACCCCCAACATAAAACAGAAATGGGAAACCAACAGTTCCATGCCAGAGGAAGTATTGCGAGTCTCAGTGGAGGGTAACGAGCGCCCCCTCGTGGAGAGTGTTCGGCTGGAGGAGTCCCAGTAGATATTCTACCGCAGCTGTTCACCCGTGTCACCACTCAGCTCTTCCAGCTGCTCCCAGGAAGCCAATCACTTCCACTGGTTTCGGCCCCGTCCAAAAGTAAAGACCTTCAGGCCTAAGGTTTATGTAGGATCAGTGACTTTATTTGGGACGAGGATTACGGTTAATTGGGACGAACCCCTCTTTGGTCCGTCACATGCAACACCCACAAACATCAACACAAGTTACTGATCTGGAACAGAGTGCAGCTGCCAGAAGAGCAATTCCCAAGAAACGGCTTAAGCCCATCTAACAGAGGGCTGGTATGACGTCATTAACGACGCTTCTGTGATGGAAAGAAAGAATTGCTTTCTCCATGAGGAAAGTAAATTTGAGAGAAGTGGAAATCCCCCCCAAAACGTCCTCCTGTGGTTTAAATGTTGCATGTCAAGTATGGTTTTTGTATTTTTCCTCTCACCTCAAATGGAAAAACACCCCATGTTCCATTTCTGTGTTCCGTCATTACTCGTTAAAATGCAGAAAAGATAAATCACTTCATAAAAGCATCTAACTAAGGGGGATTATGTAAAAACGCTGTTAATAGGTGATCCAAATTAGAAGAAGAAAGGCGACTGGCACTTCCGCCACAGCGGGGCGCTAAACAAAACAAAACAAGCCCTGATAATGGAGGTACAGGTGTGCGTCACAGGTGTGCGTACCTGGTGTCTCGGGCGGCCGACGATGGAGGGGAAGACGGCGCGCGGCGCGTCGTCTCCGGCGAATCCAGCTTTGCACATCCCGGAGCCGTTATCCACCACCAGGGCGGCCACGTCCTCGTCCATCTCAGCTGATTCACACAGAAAGAGAGGAACCAAGAGAGTCCCGGCTGTCCGTCACATGTACCCCCCCTCTCCCCCCCACGCTGACGTCGCGTTTACTCATCCTCACATCCTCACATCTCTTCCCAATGAGCTTACAGAAGCGTCTCAACCTGAAGCCACAAGTATATTGAACTGGCAGGGAAGCGAAATAACACATCTCAGTATGACAATTCAACACCCTGCGCCAAAAGTAGGGCTCAACAAAATCCCCGCTCCTGGTAGGCCAAACAAAACTCTGCATTGATGACCCAGTGCGTCTGCACGCTGCAGCCACGCGTGTCCTCCCGCGGCACGCCGGAGACCACCTGCCGTCCGCTACAAAGCGGCTTACCTGCGTTTGGGGGCGGAGCTTCGTCTACTGCTGCTGCGGCGGCGGCGGCTCAGGTGCGTTGCTTCACTGCCTCACCTGCGCTCACCTGCGCCGCATTTATGTGGGCTGCGCGTGCCGCCCGCATGGCCAAAAAAGGAAGCGTATTGTCTGCAGTGCTCCTGATTGGTCGACCGGAAGATCCATCAGCGGCGGCAGCAGCAACCTCTGTCAGGCGTCCGCGCCGGAATAACCTGCTGTTCCCGAAAAGGCCCTCAAGGAGGAGGGTGGTAGGAAGGATGGAGGGGGAAGGAGGGGGGGGGTGTCAAACCATTTGACAACGTCAAACACCAAAATGTCAACGCCAATATCATTCAGGACACAAGCTGCTGTGTTTTTGCCGTCTTTTGTCTCCTGTTCTTCCATTTGTTGGCTTATCCATATGACCCAGGGCCCAGGGGTGAGGTTTTACACACACATATGTCTGTCTCGAACATCTGTTTTATAAAGCCCTTACCAATGTGAGGGGAGCTCTAGCGCGAACGTGACGCTGAACGTGTGGACGTTGTCTTCTGTGACATGTGTCCACACAACCCGGCTTGTCACTGCAACGTGGCTCAGAGTCCAAGATGGAGACGTTAATCTCAGAAAGTCATCTACATGGTTTTGCTTTCAACAGTACCAAACTTCTTTGACGAGAACCAGAGACAGAGTATATACAATTAAGTTGAAAGCATTTAACATTATTGAGTTGTGTGTGTGTGTGTGTGTGTGTGTGTGTGTGTGTGTGTGTGTGTGTGTGTGTGTGTGTGTGTGTGTGTGTGTGTGTGTGTTTGTGTGTGTGTGTGTGTGTGTGTGTATGCACGCGCGATCTTAACACTGGCACCTGATTGATTATACCATAACAAGACATATTGACACTAGTGATGTCTTGATCACCGCCTGATCATGACCAAACTTCATATCAAAGTGCGCCCCCTACAGCGTCTCAAGAAACCCACAAAAATGCATTGAACTGTGCTAACTTGAAGTCAGCCCCAGCGCGGAATGAGTTCCGTCGCTCTGTAGGCAGGATGGCACTAGAGTTTGAGGCCATTCTGAGTTCTGACAATTCCATGGATCAGAAATTGACCTCCCTAACCTCATTACTACATCAAGCTGCAATCGACTCTATAGGCTACAGAGCCAGAAAACATCAGGACTGGTTCGACAAGAACTCGAACACCATTACACCCCTTGTTGGAAACCATGTGTAGGGCACACATGGCTACTCTCAAATTACTTGCATCTGCCATTTTCCGGCAGCAGTGGCAAACAGCACGCAAGGAGGTACAACAACCTTGTGTACTCTTCAAAATACATGGTGGATGAACAAAGCTCACGAGATTCAATCATATGCTGACAGAAATGATATGCACAACTGCTACAAATCTATTAAAACTATATACAGCACTAGGAACTGCTCTATCACACCCTTAAAATCAGCGGACGAACTGACAACCCCGAAAGACCAAAAGCGGATCCTGGCAAATGGGCTGAACATTTTGAAGCACTACTTAACCAGCACTCACCAACTGACCAATCCATCCTGGAAGAGCTGCCAATTCGTCCGCCCATCCCAGACCTTGACCACTCACCAACTTTTCAAGAAGTACTTGCAGCCATCAACTCCATCAAGAACAATAAGTCCCCTGGCAGTGATGGTATCTCAGCAGAACTCCTAAAACAAGGAGGCTACTTGTGCACCAGAATGATCTATCAGTACATCCTGCAGGTCTGGGACCAGGAGAGTATCCCTCAACAATAGAGGGATGTTAAAATGGTCACCCTGTACAAAAACAGGGGTGACAAGTCCATCTGTGGCAACAGTCATGGCATATCCCTACTAGCTGTAGCAGGCAAGGTCCTAGCAAAGGTCATGCTATGCAGGATGATGATGCACTTGACAAACCATCTGCTGCCAGAGTCACAGTGCAGTTTCAGGAAGAACAGGAGTATTGTGGATATGATTTTCACAGTAAGACAGCTACAAGAAAAGTGCCACGAACAACATCAGGACCTTTTCATGGCTTTTGTCGACTCCCTCAAAGCTTTTGACACTGAATCGAGAGCTATTTGGGAAAATCCTGAGAAAGCTTGGCTTTCAAAGCAAATTTGTGAACATTCTATCACAGTTCCATGATGGGTTGGTGGCATGGGTGGCCATAGGAGGACAAGAAGAGGACAGGAATCAGTGCCCTTTAATGTATGCACTGGAGTGAGGCAGGGATGTGTGCTGGCACCGGTACTCTTCAACATTTGCCTCCTATGTGTCACAATACTTTTTCATAAAGATCTGGAAGACAGTAGTGGGATGACAATAAACTTTAGGCTAGATGGAAACCTCTTCAATACCCGAAGGTTCCAGGCAACCACCAAGTTGTCTGTAGTGCAGGTCCTTGAGCTGCAGTACGCTGATGACTGCGCTCTTGTAGCTCAAACATCAGAAGACCTACAAACCATCCTTGCCGCAGTTGTAAATGCCTAGCAGGCTGGGTCTATCAGTCAACACGACCAAGTCAGAGGCATTATGCCAATGGAGGTCCATCCGCCCATCCACTATGCCTGTCTTCACTATAGAACACCAAACACTCATTTGCTCCAGCTTTCAAATACTTGAGCAGCATCCTTCCTGGGGGCTGCAACACTGATCACAAAACCCATAAGACAATCAAGCAAGCCTCTCTAGCCTTCGGCAAACTCCAACACAAGGTCTTCCAAAACAAACACCTCCACCTGCACACCAAAATTGCAGTTTACAAAGCCATCCGCATCACAACTCTCCTATACAGCTGTGAAGTCTTGGTCACATTCAGCCGCCACCTAAGGTTGCTGGAGCGGTTCCACATACGTGTTCCTCATGCTGAGATTCTTGCTAGGACAAACTGCAACAGCATAGAAGCCACGGTCACTGAACACTAGCTGCGCTGGCTTGGGCATGTCATCAGGATGCCTCAAGAATGCCTGCCATGTCAAGTACTGTATGGACAACTTCATCTGGGTCACCGGTCCACAGGTGGTCAGAAGAAGCGATATAAAACCAGCAAAAACATCGCTGAAGAAGTGCATCGGCCCCTTGAGACTTGAGCAAGCTGCCATCAACCGTTCCAACTGGTGGGAGATCTGCCTCAGAGGTACAGAGCAGATGGAAATGGAGAGGAATGTGAGAAAACAACAGAAAAGACCGAGAAGATACACAACCATACCTGCCCCGAATAACTCAGACTTCATATGCCCAACATGCAATAACACTTGTGCATCAAGAATTGGACTCTACTGTCATCAGAGAACACACCATTAATGAGGAGGGATGTCATCATCTGACTCAATGGACTACCAGCAAGCAAGCGTGTGTGTGCTGATGTGTGTTTGTGTGTGTGTGTGTTTGATTGATTGGTTATTTGTTTCTCTATGTTTTGGTTATGACACTGCTGCCACACCACAGCAAAGAGCCTAACTTCCCACCACCGACCCCGAAGAGAGCTCACATCCCTTGTTTTTGATCAACAAGCCCAGAGGGCATCACCAAAACACGAGTGCAGGATCTGGCTTTCCCTCCACCTTATTCCTGTTATCTTTTCAGCAAGTTGATGTCAAGTTTCCTTCCTCTCTCTCATGGCCATCTGTCCAGGTCATAGTGAGCCTCCAGAGAGAGCAGTGACTTCATGGTCTCCTAGTCGACTGCAGTAAGAAGACACACAGTGCGTCCCACATAGACACGTCCACAAGCACAGGCCGAACACACACCAGTCAATGTTTTCATGTTCACTCACTCGGGTGTTTGTGGGATAAATGAGAGGTTGTGTTGTGGAATTCAGAGGTGCCAGAGAATTATTACTTGTTGTGCTGCAATTTTCTGAAAACCGGTGGCCTGCATTCAGCCTGACTGGTCTGGGCCTGTCCTGATTCGCACAAACCAGCCCAGCCCTCCTCCCCTCTTGGTCATCACTCAGCCTTCATCCGTTTTGGTTGGAACATGTGTATCTCAGTTGACTGACACTACCATTAAAACCATGAGACATGTGTGTGTGTGCGTGTGCGTGTGCGTGTACGTGTGCGTGTGCGTGTGTGTGTGTTTTCGGCATTTTGTTTTTCTCGTTGAGAACTGCAGAAATGAACCCGGTGAAAAAAGTGAAGAAGAAGTGAGGACCGGACAAAATGTTTTACATTGAAAAAACAAAACAAAACCAAACTCAAATTGGTCCTCCCAAAGATAGGAGAACAAGAGCACACACACACACACACACACACACACACACACACACACACACACAGACGCGGGGGGGGGGCATAGTAAACCAGTACTATAAACACCAGTAATACCATAAATACCAGTAATACAGTAGAACCATCAGTATGTGAAGTATTCCTCGTTCTGTTATTTGACCTGAGCTGGCGTGTTTAACCGGCCTGTCCACCAAAATGTCCCACCGAGACCAACACACAACGAGGAGACGGTCGCTTGTCTGCAGACCGACAGCTTCCCCTCAAATTGACAAAAATTTAAAAAGAAATGAAAAGAACCAAGAGGCGGAACACAGGTCACCCAGAACATCCCACATCCAGACCGAACTTCTAGTAAGTCCATTCTCTGGAGGAACCGTGCAATACACCCCCACGTGTTGTCAATGCGGCTGTACTGGTTTAAACTGGTTTTAAGGACTGAAACATGACATTCAGCCCTTTACACTTGAGGAGATTACAAACATTCCTCCATTCATTCTGCAGAGACATGTTTCCTTCATCGAAGGCCGACCTGCTCAGTTTCATAAGAGCTCTTGTCTCACTGATAGGGCTGTAACTAATGGTTATTCTTATTATCTATTAATCTATTGCTTTTTTTTAAAGACATTGATTAACTATTTCATCAATAAAATCTCGAAAATTTTGACAGTGGTCCATCGCAAATTACCAGATAAAGTGACTTCTTAAATCTGTTTTATAGCTTCTACATCTGAAGGCGTATCCCCCACACGGGTCACCAAGCTCAGGGACTTGGCCTGAACACCTCCCTGTGCAACTGGGTCCTTGACTTTCTGACCAGCAGACCCCTGGTGGCTAGGGTAGGTAGCTACACCTCCACCTCTCTCACCTGCCACACAGGAGCCCCACAGGGTCCTGTCCCGAGTCCCGCTGTACTCTCGGTACACATATGACGGAGTTGCCACAAGCAGCTCCAACACCATCGCTAAGTTTGCTGACGACACAGTAGTGGTGGGCCTGATCTCCAGCAATGATGAGACGGCCGACCTGGAGAAGGTGGAGGACCCGTCAAAGTGGTGCCAGGCCAACAGCCTCTCCCTGAATGTCAGTAAAACCAAGGAGCTTGTTGTGGACTTCCGAAAGACACAACACAGGACCTACACCCCTCTCCCTATGAACATGGCCACTTCACTTCACACAGACACTTTTGAGAAAAAGGTGAGGCAGTGTCTTTATCTCCTCAGGCAACTGAAGAAGTCCAGTGTCTCCCCACAGATCCAGAAAACCTTTCATTCTGGTGCCACGGAGAGCATTCTGGCAGGGTGCATCACCGCCTGTTATGGGAATTGTACATCTCAAGACCAAAAAGCCCTGCAGAGAGTGGCACGGTCGGCTGATCGGTACCGCTGGAACCACACTCGCCCCTGACAGGACCTACCCACAAGGCAGTGCAGGACCAGGGCTATGAGGATTATTATGGATCCCCATCATCACAATGAGGGACTGTTTCAGTAGCTTCGGTCGGGCAGACCACATCTGCAGCCACAAGACAGAATCATGAGAAAAACTCCCAACACTGAAAACAGAGGTGGTCATCAGGCGTTGCGATGCATGGTGGCAGCACGCCGTAACAGGAAGGACAGTGGTCCAAAAGAACATTTTCATTCAGAACAAAAAGATTAAAAAGATGAAAGGACAAAAGACCAGTAAAAACAAAAAGCAAATAAAGGAAAGTGGAAAAAAGGTTACAAGAAAAGTTTTTAAATGTCCTCCGGGTTTAGCTGATTGTGTGTGTGTGTGTGTGTGTGTGTGTGTGTGTGTGTGTGTGTGTGTGTGTGTGTGTGTGTGTGTGTGTGTGTGTGTGTGTGTCCACATGAGGAATTTGACTGGTTTACAGCAGCTTCTTGCACTTGTAGATATCGCTGACACAAAAAATAAAGAAGAAAGGCAACAAAAAAACAGGAACACCAGGACATTTGAGGCAAGCGTGTGTGCACAACAGGTACGTCGCTACCACACACAGTTTTGTTATGGTCGAGTAATCAACAACCTACGCCCATATATTACACCATATTGATGATATACTACGTTCAGAATCAGAATCATGTTTACTGGCCATGTAGGTTTGCACATACGTGGAATTCGACTCCGGTTTCGTGGCTCTCTCAGTGTACTTAACATAGAATAAGAACCCTACAACACAACAGTCTTCAGATATACACACAAGATTGACTTCTACAGGTGAAATAAGAGGTGATAAAGTGCAGTGGTGCAGGGGATATATCAGAGATGCTGAAATAGTTATCCAAAGGAGTTGAATCGAGTGCAACTGGACTTGGTATATATCCGTGAAGACGTTTCGCCTCTCCTCCAAGAGGCTTCCTCAGTTCGTGCCTTTCTGACTAGACCAAGCTAGTCTGACTGGCTGGTGATGAGACTCAGATATTTATCCTCTTTGGAGTCGTTATCAGAGCTAACGATGTCCATGGCTCTTTGTGGTGACATACAGACAGGTGACATACAGACAGCGGGTGGCTCATGTGTTGCAGGGCCAGGGCGCTGTTCTAGGCACGCAGCAGCAATTCTGTGGAAGGTCAGTAAAATGCTTTCCAACATTTTCATTTGAACATTTCACAGCATCAATTTTAGTAATTCTATGTTCATTATACTTTCGAAGAATTCATTTAATTAACTACAGTGTCTGAAAAACGTTGCATGCTACAGGAAATTTAGACGCTGTTGTAACCGGTTATTTTCTTGCCCGGTGCGGGATTCGATACGAAGTGTACCGCACCACAAGGCGACATCACTAACCGCTCGGCTAAAGAGTCAGACCCGTTAGCTAACGGGTCTTATTAGTAGTTTACACTATGGAGAGATGGGGTGGCAATATTACAAAGTTGTTGTTGTTGTTTTGTCAGTTTGTTGAACGGAGGCTGACGTCCTCTTACCCCGTCCCTCATGTCGGCCCCATGGAAGGCGGGACGGAGCGAACAAACCTGCAGGACCGGCTGGTCATACCAGCAGAGAGGGGAGGAAACACGTATTTCAATTCAGTTTTACTGTCATTAAAAACAATGTGCAGGCACATGTTAAAAACGAAATGAAAAATGTTTTGTGTCCATTAGAGGGGTCAAAGGTCACGACGACAGCTTAGCTTCCACACCAAGAAAAGCTACGGCCATGCACTTTTGATACTTCACTTCTGGACCAGGGACAGCATGGCAAGGGAGACGACGTGTTTTGAATCCCTCTCAGATTTGCTGTTTTGAAAAGTTCACATCTCCAAGAAAAAGAAAATCTTCCACGCGTGTCTCTGATCGGTATTTATGCTGTGGGCTTTTGAAGCGGCAGAACCTGCTGCCTACGCTGAAGCCTGTAAAACCTGCAGCATAGCGTAGAAATATTCAAAGTTACGGAGTGACCCTGAACCGACTGTCTAAACAGGTGTTGTGTCAAACTCTGTTTCCCCGTCGAGATCTGTTTCCCCTTAGGAAACAGGTCACCTATCAGTTGCGCATCTTTTAAGTTAAAGTTCCCCTGTTCACGTTGCAAGACATATAAAATGCTCTGCTTGATAATTCAAACCCCCCCTTACCCCTCTGCCCGTCGTCTGATGTGCTCACCGGGCCACTAGGTGGCAGTATTGGCATAGCTTGTTTATTGTATAGGGTTAAGGTTCGTGCGCAGAACACGTGATAGGCATGGAGCAGACAAGGCGTGATTAAATACACAGACGAGATTTACTTTGCAGCTTGATTCATTACACCAACTTTTGCTTGTGTTGTTTTGTGTACTAATGTAAGCTGCACAGTGGCAAGTGGTATCATATCTGTGACTGAGGATATTTGCCTCCGTCCTGCTGTTTGTACTGCCTTGTTTATCAGGGTGGGGATACCTGCAGTCAGTTTAGACTGAAGATGCCACTTAGATGATGATGAAATGTTTCTGACAATAAACGTTGTGTCTAGATGAACCAGTTCAACTTTCTTTGAATTTCAGATGAGCAACGCGTATAGCTTCTGCTTTGGTTTGAGTTATCAGGGTTTGATTGGCAAGTTGAGGCCTTCATAGTTTGGTATGCTGCATTTACCGCATTTGTCCAAGTATTGGTTTGGGTCTGAAAGGTCACAGGGCTTGGTAATCTCGGTATAAGGCCACTAAATAAAAGTTTCCTCAACCATGTGGATACCGCTGGCTGGAGCAAGAGGAGACGGCCATTGGCAAGAGGGAAGGCAGAAGAATGCAGGGGCTCTGTGGCAGTGATGTTAGGTGGCTAGTTCTCTGAGTCTTACTCTGAGTGATATCATCTGCAGGGTTCTGTTTTGGATCAGCCTCCATTCACTGGCTGAGGTGAGTTCAAGCATCTCCACAACTGGTGTGTTTGCTGGCTACAAAGACCTTACGGACGGAGGACAGAGTGAAGCCGTAGCTGTGCAACAGTAAATCCAATATTTTAACAGCCTCGAGTTCAAATATGGCGCCATGTGCTGCATTTCTTCACAGCAGTGGCTGTAGAAATATTTAATTTCGACATTAGTTTCACCCCGGCTATACATTTTACCCTACCATCAGGACCTTGGGGATCATGGGCATACCTTCAAAGATGCTGTAAGTGATTGGAAACTAGTGAAAAGTAGCCTCTTGATTTAGTCCCAATATCTGCCAATGGTAAGCTTATGTGACCACATCTCAGAGTAACAGAAGGTTATGAAGAGCTGAGGTTCAATATGGAGCTACCTGCTCTGATGTTTTTCCAACTGTGCCTAATTACAGTGGATATGTTATGATCACACTGTCATGGTTGGGTTCTTGGTGAGTTAAGGCTTTTAATTTTGTGTGATGTAATCTTCACCTGTAAAGTAAAAATCTGTCATAAAATCACTACAAAATAATTGCAGCAATCATCTCACCAACATTTTATTTAGCCCAAGCCCAGCTTGAGTGCGCGTGAGTGGGAGGAATATTAGAGACTGAGAAAGAAAATAAAATGTTCATCTTGATAATGTTTCACTACCCAAGTAAGAGCTTTGGGTAGTGAGCAAAAGGGTGAGATCGCAGGTACAAGCGGCTGAAATTAGTTTCCTCTGTAGGGTGTCTGGGCTCAGCCTTAGAGATAGGGTGAGGAGCTCGGATATCCGGAGGGAGCTCGGAGTAGAGCCGCTGCTCCTTCTCATCGAAAGGAGCCAGTTGAGGTGGTTCGGGCATCTGATTAGGATGCCTCCTGGGCGCCTTCCTTTGGAGGTTTACCAGGCACGGCCAACTGAGAGGAGACCCCGGGGTAGACCCAGAACTCGCTGGAGGGACTACTTGTTCAATCTGGCCTGGGAACGCCTTGGGATCCCCCAGGAGGAGCTGGAGGGTGTTTCTGGGGAGAGGGACGTCTGGAGTGCCCTACTTAGCTTGCTGCCACCGCGACCCGACCCCGGAGAAGCGGCTGAAGATGAATAATGTTTCATCAGCTGCTAATATGCATCTTATTTGGTGAATGTGACATTATGCTAGCTTGATTTTCATTTTCGCGGTATTAATATTTTTGGTATATCTTCTTTAATAATTGTAACGATCAATCCCAAGGCTAAGACTTCATTGTTCTTCACTTTACTGTTGACAGGTTGCTAACGTCGCAGCTAACTACTGTTAGCATGTTCCGCTGTGTGACAGATAGCCGACCAGCTCCTGTTCAGTGGCACGGCTGTGGGCGTAGAGGGGTTAAAGGTTAGAGGTCATGCCGATCCAATGTCTGACCAGCTGGTGGGCAATGGTCTGTCTGGGAGGAACGGTGAAGGCTGGGTTGGCTCCTTGGAACAGTGAGTCAATTACCTGTCACACAGAAATCATTCACAACATGAATGAACACAATAACAAACTAACAGTACATACTAATACACATGGTACACAGACAACAGTACCTCTAACAGACTAACATAGTACCACAGTATATACTAATACACATGGTACACAGACAACAGTACCACTAACAGACTAACATAGTACCACAGTACATACTACTACACATGGTATACAGACAACAGTACC